>NW_024734977.1:0-14573 GCF_018991925.1 Homarus americanus
TGTGTGTCCTCATCCCTAACGTGTAGGTGTGTGTGTGTGTGTAATAATAAAAATAATAATAATAATTAACGGTTTATTGAAAGAGCTTGGCAGCCAGAAGGCTGAAAATATACAGTTACATATTTGGGGAATGGGTTACGAATTACAAATAATATACAAGTGACATAAGTGACACAAATAAGACATATAATAACTTAGATGGGGATCAGCTCAAACTACAGTTCATTTCAGCATAGTGACAGTGTAGGGAGCAGTGTTTACTGGGAGTGAATACACTGATTTATTACATGTTATTGATAATTTTTACAATGGTTGGGACTGGGTTGTTCTTATAGCGATCAGTTCGTGCACGTATGGGCTGGATGCGGTTGTGGTGTCGAACAGCAATTCTCGGACAGGGGATCTCAGGTGGTAGTAGGAGCCGGTGTCGAGGATGGTGTAGAAGCTTCTTACCAAATTTGCAGATGAGGCCGTGGTGATGGTCAGTGAGAGTCGAAAGGGTCAGTGTGTTGAGCGCTTCTTGATATGTGGAGTAGGAAGGGGAGAGAATAATCTTGCATGCCCTCTTTTGCACTTTTTCTAGGTGTTTACGTTGTGTGGCATTTGGGGAGGAAGACCAGGTAGGGGAGGCATAGGTGTGTGTTTAAAGGTGTGTGCGTGTGTGTGTTTAAAGGTGTGCGTGTGTGTGTTTAAGGTGTGCGTGTATAGGTGTGCATGTATGTGTGTGTGTGTGTGTGCGTGCGTGTGCGTGTGTGTGTGCGTGTGTGTGCGTGTGTGTGCGTGTGTGTGTGTGTGTGTGTACGTGTGTGTGCGTGCGTGTGCGTGCGTGTGTGTGCGTGTGCGTGCGTGTGCGTGCGTGTGCGTGCGTGTGTGTGTGTGTGTGTGTGTGTGTGTGTGTGTGTGTGTGTGTGTGTGTGTGTGTGTGTGTGTGTGTGTGTGTGTGTGTGTGTGTGTGTGTGCCCCAGAGGGACGGCGCATAGGCCCACTGGCATGTGGACATGTTCTGGCACCTACCAGCCATTACCCCGCTGCCCTGTGGATTAACCTTTTTTAGGTATAAGGCTACGGGAGTAAATCCCAAACGAAAAGTCTGCGGTGGAGCCCCGCATCAGGCAGACATGCTTACAGAGCTCCAACAAGACCCCAACGGTGGTGTAGGCGCAAGAGGTGACCACCATGTAAACCTATCGACTACACCGGCGGACGAAGGCAATGCCTGATGGACAGGCTACTAAGGCGAAACCCAACAAACTGGGCTATTGGCAGTCCATTGCAACTCTTCCTCTCCCCAGTTGTTGCAACACTTGCACCACTGGATCAGGAAATGGGAGAGCCAAGATGTGTGGTTGCAGCCTGCACTCCTGCCTCACCACATAAATCAACTCGTGTGCAGCCATCATCCAGCTCATCATACCTCTCATTATCATCAAAACACCTATACCCCCAAAAGTCCTATGGCGACGGACGAGTGGCGGCGGGGACAGGCAGAGATGACTGCCGGGAGTCTCTAGTCACAACTCTCTCCTCAATTACCCTGCTTTGAAAATACAGTTTGAGTGGGTTGCCACTGTTCGAGTATTCTTACAACAGCTTCATGGAGTGACAACAACCTCATGGCACAGGCATGAAGTATTTTGTGTGGTACTTTCATCAACTATTACTCTATATTTATTTTTTTGTAGTTTCCTAACCAACTTTTGAGTTGTACATTCCCCTATGGGTGTGTCTTCAATTGAACATTTTAGCCTGAAGGAACCAAACAAACGGACAACGTACGAACGAGCAGTTAGAGTGCAAGCTCTCTATATTCTGCGTGTTCGACGGTGCTCGTCTTATTCCCGCCGTTTTCCTCGGTTGAACCATGGATCTCACAGTGGAAGCAGATGCATTCTTCATTATTTACTCCTTAACCAAAAGAAAGAAGAAATCAAGGAGGGTGTGGTTAAGGCGACTATTCTATAGACAGAAAAATATGTCCCTGTTGAGTGAAATAGATGAAGACCATTTGAAAAACTTTCCTCGAATGACACCCTTTTCCCTCCTGAAGCTGGCAAGCAAGCTTCCCATTTTCTTCTTCCCTTCACCCTGGGAACATTCCATGATTTGAGCAATGCTCGCCCAGCAATCATGCTTCTTAACTTGTACTACAAGCCATGTTGGGGACTCCACAGCTCAGGATGCTTCTCATGCTCATCCAGTAAGGTTAAACATCTCTCCCTTTCCCACCCCATAACACACTGAATAGCTGGAACAGTGCGAACACCCGCCCTGACTGCGCACCAACGAGCAACTGAATCCTTTTGAGCACGCACTATCTACCGCCAAGCAACGGTAAATGTTTGGAGTGCTCAGTTCGGAGACCTGTCCTTACTAGCCGAATTCTGCTTGGCGCGTTCTGCTCATTTGGTTTGTTCAGGGTACCGCGGAAAGTGAGAAACGCGTAAAGTGAACAACATAACATTTGGGATTAATTGAAATAGAGACCGGGCCGACCCCCAAACTCCGCTTTTTGACGACACACTACTATGTTGTAGTAAAAATTTTATCTTAACTTTATGATGGTATGCAAACACAATCAATATAGAAGAGGTTAGGTTAGGAAAAATAAAGGTTAAGTTAGGAAAAATAAAGGTTAGGTTAGGAAAACTAAAAGTTAGGTTTAACACTTACGTTAGTAGAAGAGATGGGTCGGCATACGGGGATGGAGGCTGGTTACGAGGCAGAGGACAGGCTACTGGCCCTCAGGTGAGTCACCATCACTGTCATCCACACTTGTCAGGGCCTCCCTGACAAATCCCTCAAAGTCATCTTCACTGTCTCTACCTCTGTCACTATCACTGGCTTGGGCTGGCTGTGGTGGGTTGCGGGCGAAGAACTCTGTTATGCTTTGCTGACGGCTGGTGTTTATGTTGTCGTGATAAACCTTGAAGTAGCGCTCCATAGCTTGCAACAGCTGGGTAGTGAAGATTTCATACCTGTTTGCGTCAGGGTCGTCGAAAAGGAGGAGCTTGATTTTCTCAACACACTCGATGGCACCCCTAACATTACTATGCGATAAGCGGCGTTCTTCTTGGGATGACGCACCACCTGCCTCTTCACTGACGTCATCATCATCTACCATCTCGTCGGTAGTCACATCAGGATCCCTTATCACCTCCAGGATGTCGTCGTTGGTGGTCTCGGAGAAGCCTGCAGCTGTAACACTCTGCGCAGCTTCTCTGGCAAGGTCCACTGCTACTCCAACAGTCTGAACCTCACCAGTCACAGATTTACTCTGCCTTACGCCCGGAATGCCTTGCAACACATGTCTCCATGCGTGACGAACAGTTGCTACAGACAGCTGATCCCATGCCTCCACCAAGAAGTCCACAGCTTTCTTGACGTTGAATGTTCTCCAGAATTGTTTGAAAAGTATTTTTTGCTCTGCCAACTGTTGATCCTCGTTGTCTTCGCTCTTGCTATTGGTGTTGGTGTCACTCAGGTTACGGAACTCTTCCCTGGTGTTGGTGTAGTCGTTCAGGAGCTTGAATTTTTTTGTTGAGAATGCAGCTTTTACATTACAGATTAACTCTTGGTCCATGGGCTGTAATATAGACGTAGTGTTGGGAGGAAGGAAGACCACTTTTACGTTGGGGTGTTGATCTAACAGTAGGGGCGAGTGTCCTGGTGCGTTGTCCATCAGCAACAAAATCTTGAATGGCACATTCTGTCGCTCACAGAATTTCTTTACATCGGGAACGAAACAGTCATCAAACCAGGAGAGGGACAGTGTAGAGAACATCCCTGGCCGTGTGGACCATGGAGGACCCGGCCGTGTGACCATGGAGGACCCTGGCCGTGTGGACCATGGAGGACCCTGGCCGTGTGGACCATGGAGGAACCCTGGCCGTGTGGACCATGGAGGACCCTGGCCGTGTGGACCATGGAGGACCCTGGCCGTGTGTGGACCATGGAGGACCCTGCCGTGGGACCATGGAGGACCCTGGCCGTGGACCATGGAGACCCTGGTGGGACCATGGAGGACCTGGCCGTGGGACCATGGAGGACCCTGGCTGTGTGGGACCATGGAGGACCCTGGCCGGTGGGACCATGGAGGACCCTGGCTGTGCGGACCATGGAGGACCCCACAAAACCATGGAGGAACCCTGGCCGTGTGGACCATGGAGGACCCTGGCCGTGTGTGGACCATGGAGACCGGCCGGGACCATGGAGGAACCCTGGCCGTGGGACCATGGAGGACCCTGGCCGTGTGGACCATGGAGGACCCTGGCCGTGGACCATGGAGGACCCTGGCCGTGTGGACCATGGAGGACCCCTGCCGTGATCCATGGAGGACCCTGGCCGTGTGGACCATGGAGGAAACCCTGGCTGTGGACCATGGAGGACCCTGGCCGTGACCATGGAGGACCTGGCCGTGGACCATGGAGGAACCCTGGCGTGTGTAGGACCATGGAGGACCCTGGCCGTGTGGACCATGGAGGACCCTGGCCGTGTGGACCATGGAGGAACCGCCGTGGACCATGGAGGAACCCTGGCCGTGTGGGACCATGGAGGACCCTGGCTGTGGACCATGGAGGACCCTGGCTGTGTGGGACCATGGAGGACCCTGGCCGTGTGGACCATGGAGGAACCCTGGCCGTGTGGACCATGGAGGACCCTGGCCGTGTGGACCATGGAGGACCCTGGCCGTGTGGACTCGGAGGAACCCTGGCCGTGTGGACCATGGAGGACCCTGGCCGTGTGGACCATGGAGGACCCTGGCCGTGTGGACCATGGAGGACCCTGCCTGTGGGACCATGGAGGACCCTGGCCGTGGGACCATGGAGGAACCCTGGCCGTGTGGACCATGGAGGACCCTAGCTGTGTGGACCATGGAGACCCTGGCCGTGTGGACCATGGAGGACCCTGGCCGTGTGTGGGACCATGGAGACCCTGGCCGTGTGGACCATGGAGGACCCTGGCCGTGTGGGACCATGGAGGACCCCGTGTGGACCATGGAGGACCCTGGCCATGTGGACCATGGAGGACCCTGGCCGTGTGGACCATGGAGGACCCTGGCCGTGTGGACCATGGAGGACCCTGGCCGTGTGGACCATGGAGGACCCTAGCCGTGTGGACCATGGAGGACCCTGGCCGTGGACCATGGAGGACCCTGGCCGTGTGGACCATGGAGGACCCTGGCCGTGTGGACCATGGAGGAACCTGGCCGTGTGGACCATGGAGGAACCCTGGCCGTGGGACCATGGAGGACCCTGGCCGTGGACCATGGAGGACCCTGGCCGTGTGGGACCATGGAGGACCCTGGCCGTGACCATGGAGGACCCTGGCCGTGTGGACCATGGAGGACCCTGGCCGTGTGGACCATGGAGGACCCCTGGTCTGGGACCATGGAGGACCCTGGCCGTGTGGACCATGGAGGACCCTGGCCGTGTGGACCATGGAGGACCCTGGCGTGTACACACTCCACCTTTACTTCATAAAAGTTTCTCCTCGCCTCGGTCAACCTCTCAGCCCTACATTGTCTCCCGCAGAATTTAATAGTGAGGGTGGGTCATGGTGGTGAGGGTGGGTCATGGTGGTGAGGTGGGTCATGGTAGAGGGTGGCTCATGGGTGGGGTGTGTCACGGTGGTGAGGTGGGTCACGGTGTAGAGGGTGGGTCACAGTAGAGGGTGGGTCACGGTGGTGAGGTGGGTCACAGTGGTGAGGTGGGTCACGGTGGTGAGGGTGGGTCACGGTGGTGAGGTGGGTCATGGGGGTGAGGGTGGGTCATGGTGGTGAGGGGGTCATGGTGGTGAGGGGGGTCATGGTTGGTGAGGGTGGGTCATGGTGGTGAGGGTGGGTCATGGTGTAGAGGGTGGGTCATGGTGGTGAGGAGGGTCATGGGGTGAGGGTGGGTCATGGTGTAGAGGGTGGGTCATGGTGGTGGGTCATGGTGGTGGGTGGTGATATACTTCACCCTGACAACAGTAATGGTGGAAGGTAGTTTTTGCATCTGTGTTGTTCAGGAAGTGCGGTACTGTACATCGACATGTGGGTCAGGTTCCATTGTTTGTGTACTGTACTCTATTATACTGTACTATACTGTACTGTACTATACTGTATTGTGCTGTTCTGTATTGTACTGTACATCCATATGTGGGTCAGTTTCCACTGTTTGTAAACCTTACTGTATTGTGCTGTACTGTACCTTATTGTACTGTACTGTATTGTACTGTGCTGTACTGTATTGTGCTGTACTGTATTTTGCTGTACTGTATTGTGCTGTACTGCACTGTATTGTGCTGTACTGTATTGTACTGTACTGTGCTGTACTGTATTGTGCTGTGCTTTACTATATTGTGCTGTACTCTACTGTGCTGTACTGTATTGTGCTGTACTTTACTATATTGTGCTGTACTGTACTGTGCTGTACTTTACTATATTGTGCTGTACTGTACTGTACTTTACTATATTGTGCTGTACTGTACTGTGCTGTACTTTACTATATTGTGCTGTACTGTACTGTACTTTACTATATTATGCTGTACTGTACTGTGCTGTACTTAACTATACTGTGCTGTACTTTACTATATTGTGTACTGTACTGTACTGTGCTGTGCTGTATTAAGAACATAAAAATGGAGGAAACTGCAGCGGGCCTATTGGCTACATACTGGGCAGTGCCATATACACCCAACCCCTATTGCTCATATATCCATCCAACCTAAATTTGAAGCTATCCAGCGTATTCGAGTTAATGATGTTATTTGGCAACTTGTTCCAGTCGTTCACTACTCTATTTCCAACCCAAGTTTACCTATTTTGCGCCTAAATCTAAATTTGTCTAATTTAAAAAACATTGTTACAAGTTTGCTCCTGGTCGGATAGTTTGAGTACCTTTGTTATATCACCTTTGTTCAGCCCTGACTTCCATTTATACACCTCGATCATATCGCCCCTCGCCTCACGTCTCTCAAGGGAGTGCAGATTAAGATGCTTTAACCTGTCTCTGTACTCAAGGTTCCTAATGCCTGGGATTAGCCTTGTCATTCTCCTCTAAATTCTTTCCAGGGATTCTATATCCATTCTGTAATACTTTGACCAAAATTGAACTGCTGTACTGTACAGTATTGTGCTGTACTGTACTGTATTGTACTGTGTTTTCCTGTACTGTACTGTATTGTGCTGTACTGTTCTGTACTATTCTGTATTGTACTATTGTACTATACTGTGCTGTACCGTGTTGAACTATATTGTGCTGTACTGTACTGAACTGTTCTGTACTATACTGTAGTGTACTACAGTATACTGTGTTGAACTGTATTGTGCTGTATTGTACTGTACTGTGTTAAACTTTTTTGTGCTGCACTGTACTGTTCTGTTCTGTACTGTACTGTATTGTACTATACTGTGTTGAACTGTATTGTACTGTACTGTGTTAAACTATATTGTGCTGTACTGTACTGTACTATACTGTATTGTACTATACTGTGCTGTACTGTATTGTACTGTACTGTACTGTGCTGTACTGTATTGTACTGTACTGTGTTAAACTGTATTTTGCTGTACTGTACTGTAATGTACTGTATTTATCCTGACATCAAAGGATAGTGGGCGGCTCCGAGACACTGTTACAGTACACGTCTCTTGTTGGGGTGTCAAGTGGTTCAGCTGTTAATAGGTTCTAATGTTACACTCAGTACACACTTACACACAGTTGGGCTGGTGGGATCCACTTTCATTTTTCAGATAAAAGTTTTTATTTATTTGACTATTTTAGTCTGTACGAAATGAAAGTAATACAGTACAATATTATATGTTTATGAGCCGTGTTTGAGACCATTCTTAATATGTCTCCAGTGCCATGTCCTCAGTGTTATGAATATAATTATTACAGCTTGATCATTACCATCACTCCTGCTACCAACATGTACATTACTGTGCTGTACAATACTAATGTACAGTGTTTGTTGTTCCCAGGAAGCAATGACCCAGCCGATGCTCAGCAGGTCACCCATGGACCTGCTGAAAGAAAGTGTGTCAGGTACAACGACTGAAGGCCAGAGTGTGTGGCTAGGTGACCTGTACCATCTACATGCCCATGATCAAGGAACTTGTTGTGGCCATGTAACTGTACAGGATTGGTGCTGTTCACTCTATAGTGGTGAGTATTATGGTGTATGGCTATATGTGGTGTATGAAGTGTTGTGTTGTATGAGTGTTATGTTGTATGAGTGTTGTGGTGTATGAGTGTTGTGGTGTATGAGTGTTGTGGTATAAGTGTGTTGTGGTGTATGAGTGTTGTGGTGTATGAGTGTTGTGGTGTATGAGTGTTGTGGTGTAAGGAGTGTTGTGTTGTATGAGTGTTGTGGTGTATGAGGTTGTGTGTAAGGAGTGTTGTGTATGAGTGTTGTAGGTGTAAGTGTTTGGTGTATGAGTGTTGTATGTGAGTGTTGTGTTATGAGGTTGTGGTGTGAGTGTTGTGGTGTATGAGTGTTGTGTTGTATGAGTGTTGTGGTGTAGAGTGTTGGTGTATATGAGTGTTGTGTTGTATGAGTGTTGTGGAATGAGTGTTGTGTTGTATGACTGTTGTGTTGTATGACTGTTGTGTTGTATGAGTGTTAGGTGTATGTGTGTTGTATGAGTGTTGTGTGTATGAGTGTTGTGGTGTATGACTGTTGTGTTGTAATGAGTGTTAGGTATAATGAGTGTTGTGTTGTATGAGGTAGTGTAAGTGGAGTAAGTTGTGGTGACTGTTGTGTTGTAAGGAGTGTTGTGTTGTATGAGTGTTGTGGTGTATGAGTGTTGTGTTGATGACTGTTGAGAGTGTTGTGAGTGTAAGGAGGTTGTGTTGTATGAGTGTTGTGGTGTAAGTGTTGTGGTGTATGAGTGTTGTGGTGTATGAGTGTAGTAGTGAGTGTTGTGGTGTATGAGTGATGGGTGAGTGTTGTGGTATGAGTGTTGTGGTGTATGAGTACAGGTGTATGAGTGTTGTGTGTATGAGTGTTGTGTGTATGAGTGTTGTGTTGTATGAGGTTGTGGGTTATGAGTGTTTGGTGTATGAGTGTTGTGGTGTAAGAGTGTTGTGAGTAGTAGGAGGGGGTGTATGAGTGTTGTGGTGTATGAGTGTTGTGGTGTATGAGTGTTGGGTGTATGAGTGTTGGGTGTAATGAGTGTTGTGTTGTATGAGTGTTGTGTTGTATGAGTGTTGTGTTGTATGAGTGTTGGTGTATGGAGTGTTGTGGTGTATGAGTGTGGTGTATGAGTGTTGTGGTGTATGAGTGTTGTAGAGTGTTGTGGTGTATGAGTGTTGTGGTGTATGATTATTTGTTGTATGAGTGTTGTGTTGTATGAGTGTTGTGTTGTATGAGTTTGTGGTATGAGTGTTGTGGTGTATGAGTGTTGTTGTATGAGTGTTGTGTTGTATGAGTGTTTGGTGTATGAGTGTTGTGGTGTATGAGGTTGTGTTGTAGAGGTTGTGGTGTATGAGTGTTGTGGTGTATGAGTGTTGCGTTGTATGAGTGTTGTGGTGTATGAGTGTTGTGTTGTATGAGTGTTGTGGTGTATGAGTGTTGTGGTGTATGATTATTGTGGTGTATGAGTGTTGTGTTGCATGAGTGTTGTGGTGTATGAGTGTTGTGTTGTATGAGTGTTGTGGTGTATGAGTGTTGTGGTGTATGATTATTGTGTTGTATGAGTGTTGTGTTGTATGAGTGTTGTGTTGTATGAGTGTTGTGAACCGGCTGGTTAATTCCAAGTTACCCAGGTTGGTACACATATATTATATTGGGCTTTAGTAACGAAACCCTATTGAAGTTTTCTCCTTTATTAAAAAGTATTATTTGTATAATTCCTGAGTGTAGATCAACCGTAAGTTCCACTATTTATGAGTGTGGTGAGGAAGGGACGGACTCTATGTAAATAGACGTGAATCAACGTCCGTTCGATATTAGTTTGTGAGTGAGACTGACTAAAGGCGTCGCATGGGGCGACTTTACATATTTGTTGACTATCATCAAATGGGCTTCTCCTCTTAAGCTACCGTTCACGTGATCAGTTCATGTCCTCCTCATAGTTAGTGGAAACTTACAGGGGGTGAATTTGAATATAAATCAAATGTAAATAACCCATTTATATAATATTCTATTGATGAGACAGGGGCCATTACAGTTGTGTTGTACGATAACTTGAGGTCAACAGTTTATTACTCGTAAGCTGTGCTCATGGATGGGCTGTACTGTACTATTCCTGGGAGGGTTCTCTAAGCATTTAACCCTGGGTCAGCTGTTGTATCCTGTTCCAAGACTGAACACTGGGGGCTGCCCTGGACAGAGTTGCTAGTCGAACGCTCGATTCCACCCTTCATGCCTCCACCACCCAGGTCCTACTGCGGGTTACTGGTAGTCAAATCACTACAGACAATTTACAGCGTAGAATAATGTTAAGTCCTCTCTTTTCCATGAGGCAGTTATGATGATAAGATCAATACAAGTGATACCCAGTATTTCAACGGTCATGAACATACGACGTGAGCCAAGCACAGAATACTGTATAGAGATAGTAGAGTACTGTATTAGTATAAGTTGCAGTTAAAACTCTCAGAAAAGGACATATATTCAAAATAACACTTAATAATGTGAACAAGTAGCTAAGACTAATAACGCTCACACTCTGATCACGAACCGTTCCACCAGCAACTGTCCAGCGCACTACATAGAAACATTATTATTTAACACCTTTAAGCAACAGCTATATCGCATAATAATAATAATAATGGTAATAATAATAATAATAATAATAATAATAATAAGTTTGGTTTAGCCATTTAACATCACTGTTTGACACAACTGAACTATGTGGTTTGCTGATTCTATACTGGACAGCTGCCAGCTCAACTATTTTTGTTCACATCAAGTTTGTATTACAATAAATATGTGTTGCCCACTTCCTGTTGTTTTGATTGGTTATTAATCCCATCAGTACGATGTCTTCTGATTTATTTTATTCTGGCTTCCGCCAGACGATTTTCTTCAGCTGGGGAAGAAGTTCTATCTCGTAGTCAAGGGGTTAAACAAAACTTCGCTGCTTCTACAAGATATAGATTCAGACATACTATATCCATAATCCATTTGCTCATGAACTCATCTTCCTTTCATCCTATTGTAACTTTAGTACAGTAATTTCATCTGGCTAGTGCTAGATGATTACACTCAACTGAAGAATGCCCGTTGATAACTTTAAAGCGTTATTCAATATTGTAATCTCTCCCAACTCTCTCCCTCCTCATCCTCACTACCCCTTCTTCCCCCCAACAGAACCCCCCCTTTCCATCCTCCCGCTCACTAATGCTTCTATTTCACACTTCAGAGTTCAGGGTTCACACCTCAGGGAGAGAGGATTGGTAACACTATTAGCAGGAGTGGAGCCAACTATACATTAAAAGATTGTGTGGATAACTGTCACTGTATACGGCATGTGAGAAAAGAATGTGTATTGAACCGTATGATGAGAGCCACAGAGAGGAGACAACACATATTGACTATTAGAAGGTGGTGATGGTGAGGTATGAGTTCCAGAAACCCAAGTTTATAATCGGGTTTAATGTGAGACGATGCTGTGATCAAACGTGGCTCATCTTAGGGGAGTGGCGTAAAAAATCTGAGCATAAAATTGCTGTTTTATGTTATGAATTTCTAATTGTTACTAATTTTAAATGCACTAAATTGTATTTATATTGCTCAGTGTTTGTATTAATGTATAGATAATGTGTATTGCTTGGGTATAGATGCCAACTAGATATGAGGCAAGTTACTGGGGTAGTTGAGTCCTAAAAAATTCTTTACAATTCTCTTTCATCATTACATTACCTTTTTTTGTTGCTCTCGAGACGTTTCAGTTCAGAGTCGACCTCAGACCGGCCACATACCCCCACACTTTCCATTTGTCTAAGACAGCTGAGGTTGGGTGTGTGAACATTATTACTACTTTATGGTGATGCCTATACTTATTTGGTGTTGTATATAACGACGTGACGTCACTGATTGTGACCATGTAATCATAATTGTCATCATCATTATCAGACATAATTAGTCCACTACAGGACAAAGGCCTCTCCCAACCTTCTCCATGACCATGTATTGCTGTTTATGACCAGGTAGTTTTCTGTTTTTATGACCATTTTGATGCTGTTGACTACATAAATATTATGTATCGAGACAAGGTCAAGGTTCGATGCCATCATAGAAGACAAACATCAGCAACGAAGTCACTGAGTTTGGTCTAAGCATAATCACTCTGCTTCATCCAAGACATACCATGCAAAGTACAGTACAATACTGTACTAGCAATTGTAAAGTAATTTTTGCACATTAAATTTGTAGTTATCTGAATTTTTACCCTGTATTATTTAGTTGTCAGTTGTGTATTTTTCGCACTTTGGAAATTCATTGCATTTTCATTATTAATTTTGGAGTTGTCAATATAGAAAACAAACCACGATGGATCTGTTATTAATTCCCATGACAATATGTTCTTTCATCAATTCGGGGGAGGGGTGCTAGAACGGCTGGGCGGTTTGGAAGAGGTGCGAACAGGGAGAAAGGTTAAGAATCACTGCTCTACACTGTTGTTGGCTGTAACATGACCCAGGCTACAGGAGTTACTGTATCTAATAGAGCCACTACAGTCTACACTGTTGTTGGCTGTAACATGACCCAGGCTACAGGAGTTACTGTATCTAATACAGCCACTACAGTATACACTGTTGTTGGCTGTAACATGACCCAGCTACAGGAGTTACTGTATCTAATAGAGCCACTACAGTATACACTGTTGTTGGCTGTAACATGACCCAGGCTACAGGAGTTACTGTATCTAATAGAGCCACTACAGTCTACACTGTTGTTGGCTTTAACATGACCCAGGCTACAGGAGTTACTGTATCTAATACAGCCACTACAGTATACACTGTTGTTGGCTGTAACATGACCCAGGCTACAGGAGTTACTGTATCTAATACAGCCACTACAGTATACACTGTTGTTGGCTGTAACATGACCCAGGCTACAGGAGTTACTGTATCTAATAGAGCCACTACAGTCTACACTGTTGTTGACTGTAACATGACCCAGGCTACAGGAGTTACTGTATCTAATAGAGCCACTACAGTATACACTGTTGTTGGCTGTAACATGACCCAGGCTACAGGAGTTACTGTATCTAATAGAGCCACTACAGTCTGGCTAATTGTTGTTGGCTGTAACATGACCCTGGCTACAGGAGTTACTGTATCTAATAGAGCCACTACAGTATACACTGTTGTTGGCTGTAACATGACCCAGGCTACAGGAGTTACTGTATCTAATAGAGCCACTACAGTATACACTGTTGTTGGCTGTAACATGACCCAGGCTACAGGAGTTACTGTATCTAATAGAGCCACTACAGTCAACACTGTTGTTGGCTGTAACATGACCCAGGCTACAGGAGTTACTGTATCTAATAGAGCCACTACAGTCAACACTGTTGTTGGCTGTAACATGACCCAGGCTACAAGAGTTACTGTATCTAATAGAGCCACTACAGTATACACTGTTGTTGGCTGTAACATGACCCATGCTACAGGAGTTACTGTATCTAATAGAGCCACTACAGTCTACACTGTTGTTGGCTGTAACATGACCCAGGCTACAGGAGTTACTGTATCTAATAGAGCCACTACAGTCTACACTGTTGTTGGCTGTAACATGACCCTGGCTACAGGAGTTACTGTATCTAATAGAGCCACTACAGTCTACACTGTTGTTGGCTGTAACATGACCCATGCTACAGGAGTTACTGTATCTAATAGAGCCACTACAGTCTACACTGTTGTTGGCTGTAACATGACCCAGGCTACAGGAGTTACTGTATCTAATAGAGCCACTACAGTCTACACTGTTGTTGGCTGTAACATGACCCTGGCTACAGGAGTTACTGTATCTAATACAGCCACTACAGTATACACTGTTGTTGGCTGTAACATGACCCAGGCTACAGGAGTTACTGTATCTAATACAGCCACTACAGTATCATCCCTGACACTTCCAGGTACACCAATGATACTCCAGGTATGCCTGCTGACATCTCTAGGGCCACTGCTGACACTGCCAGGCACACCTCAGGCCACTGCCAGGTACATCTCAGACACTCCCAGGTAAAGCAAAGACACTTCCAGTAACACCAGACACTCCCAGGTGCACCTGTGACACTCCCCAAGTGCACCTCTGACACTCCCCAGGCACATTCCTGACACTCCTGTACACCCTCCGACACTCCCAGGTACACCTCTGACACTCCCAGGTACACTTTCACACACCCAGGTACACCTTGACACTCCCAGGCACACTCATACTCCCAGGTACACCTCTGACACTTCAAGGTACCCCCTCATACCCCAGGCACACCAATGATACTACCAGGCACAGCCTGACACTCCAAGGCACACCTCTCATAGCTCCCAAGTACACACCTCCGATACTTCCAAGTACACCTCAGACATCCTGGTTCACCTCTTGACACTCCCCCTGGCTCACCTCTGACACTCCTTCGCACA
>NW_024734978.1:0-13362 GCF_018991925.1 Homarus americanus
GATCCATATATATTTCATTAGCCCAATAAAGCAAGCGGACTTCTTTATATAATCAACACATCATCCCACCAGGATTTGAACCCACGATCTTATAATTGTGACCGGGAGACGCTACCTCTGGGCCACCAGGACAATAAAAGCAGTCCTAGACTCTGCTATATTTCACACAAAGCCTGTTCAACGAGCTTATGGCGCCGTGAACCTCTAATGGGGACCACCCGTGCCGCTTGGGTGATCAGAGCAACGTTTTACCAAATGCAGCTTCGATACACGAGGATCCATATATATTTCATTAGCCCAATAAAGCACGCGAACTTCTTCATATAATCAACACCTCACCCCATCAGGATTCAAACCCACGATCTTAAACTTGTGACCGGGGTATGCTACCTCTGGGCCACCAGGACAATAAAAACAGTCCTAGACTCTACTATATTTCACACAAAGACTGTTCAACGACCTTATGGCGCCATGAACCTCTAATGGGGACCACCCGTGCAGCTTAGGTGATCAAACAACGTTTACCGTCTGACTGGTGCGGGGATCCATATATATTTCATTAGCCCAATAAGCCCATTGGACTTCTGAATTTAAACCAACACCTCACCCCACCAGGATTTGAACCCACGATCTTCTAATTGTGACGGGGGAACGCTACCTCTGGCCCACCAGGACAATAAAAGCAGTCCTAGACTCTGCTATATTTCACACAAAGCCTGTTCAACGAGCTTATGGCGTTGTGAACCACTATAGGGGACCACCCGTGCCGCTTAGGTGATCAGAGCAACGTTTTACCAAATCCTGCTTCGAAACACGAGGATCCATATATATTTCATTTGGCTAATAAAGCACGCAGATTTTAACATATAATCAACACCTCACCCCACTAGGATTCGAAGCTACGATCTTAAAATTGTGACCGGGGAACGCTACCTCTGGGCCACCAGGACAATAAAAGCAGTCCAATTCTCTACTATATTTCACACAAAGCCTGTTCAACGACTTTATGGCTCCATGAACCTCTAATGGGGACCACCTGTGCCGCTTAGGTGATTAGAGCAACGTTTTACCAAATCTGGCTTCGAAACACCCGGATCCATATATATTTCATTAGCCCAATAAAGCACGCAGACTTCTACATATAATCAACACCTCACCCCACCAGGATTTGAACCCACGATCTTATAATTGTGACCGGGGAATGCTACCTCCGGGCCACTAGGACAATAAAAGCAGTCCTAGACTCTGCTATATTTCACACAAAGCCTATTCAACGAGCTTATGGCGCTGTGAACCACTATAGGGGACCACCCGTGCCGCTTAGGTGATCAGAGCAACGTTTTGCCAAATGCGGCTTCGAAACACGAGGATCCATATATATTTCATTAGCCCAATAAAGCACGCGGTCTTCTTCATATAATCAACACCTCACCCCACCAGGATTCGAACCCACGATCTTCTAATTATGACCGGGGAACGCTACCTCTGGGCCACCAGGACACTAAAATCAGTCCTAGACTCTGCTATGTTTCACACAAAGTCGGTTCAACGAGCTTTTGGCGCCGTGAACCTCTAATGGGGACCAACCGTGCCGCTTAGGTGGTCAGAGCAACCTTTTACCAAATGCTGCTTCGAAACACGAGGATCCATATATATTTCATTAGCCCAATAAAGCACGCGGACTTCTACATATAATCAACACCTCACCCCACCAGGATTTCAACCCACGATCTTATAATTGTGACCGGGGGACGCTACCTCTGGGCCACCAGGAACAATAAAAGCAGTCCTAGACTCTGCTATATTTCACACAAAGCCTGTTCAACGTGCTTAAGGCACCGTAAACCTCTAATGAGGACCACCCGTGCCGCTTAGGTGATCAGAGCAACGTTTACCAAATGCGGCTTCGAAACACGAGGATCCATATAAATTTTATTAGCCCAATAAAGCACGCGGACTTCTTCATATAATCAACACCTCACCCCACCAGGATTCGAACCCACGATCTTCTAATTGTGACCGGGGAACGCTACCTCTGGGCCACCAGGACACTAAAAGCAGTCCTAGACTCTGCTATGTTTCACACAAAGCCTGTTCAACGAGCTTTTGGCGCCGTGAACCTCTAATGGGGACCACCCGTGCCGCTTAGGTGGTCAGAGCAACGTTTTACCAATCTGACTTCGAAACACGAGGATCCATATATATTTCATTAGCCCAATAAAGCACACGCTGCCTTCTACATATAATCAACACCTCACCCCACCAGGATTTGAACCCACGATCTTATAATTGTGACCGGGGGACGCTACCTCTGGGCTACCAGGAACAATAAAAGCAGTCCTAGACACTGCTATATTTCACACAAAGCCTGTTCAACGAGCCTAAGGCACCGTAAACCTCTAATGAGGACCACCCGTGCCGCTTAGGTGATCAGAGCAACGTTTTTCCAAATGCGGCTTCGAAACACGAGGATCCATATATATTTCATTAGCCCAATAAAGCACGCGGACTTCTTCATATAATCAACACCTCACCTCACCAGGATTCGGAACCACGATCTTCTAATTGTGACCGGGGATCGCTACCTCTAGGCCACCAGGACACTAAAAGCATACCTAGACTCTGCTATATTTCACACAAAGCTTGTTCAACGAGCTTTTGGCGCCGTGAACCTCTAATGGGGACCACCCGTGCCGCTTAGGTGATCAGAGCAACGTTTTAACAAATGCGGCTTCGAAACACGAGGATCCATATATATTTCATTATCCCAATAAAGCATGCGGACTTCTACATATAATCAACACCTCACCCCACCAGGATTTGAACCCACGATCTTATAATTGTGACCGGGGGACGCTACCTCTGGGCCACCAGGAACAATACAAGCAGTCCTAGACTCTACTATATTTCACACAAAGCCTGTTGAACGAGCTTTTGGCGCCGTGAACCTCTAATGGGGACCACCCGTGCCGCTTAGGTGATCAGAACAGATTTTTTTGAAATGGCTGAAGAAACCTGAGGATCCATATATTTCATTAGCCCAATAAAGCGCGGACTTCTACATATAATCAACACACTCTCACCCACACAGGATTACGGACCCACGATCTTATAATTGTGACGGGAATGCTACCTCTGGGCACCCAGGAACCAATAAACAGTCTAGACTCTCCCTTTCCTGTTCACACAAAGCCTGTTCAACGAGCTTATGGCGCCGTGAACCTCTAATGGGGACCACCCGTGCCGCTTAGGTGATCAGAGCAACGTTTTACCAAATGCTGCTTTGAAACACGAGGATCCATATATATTTCATTAGCCCAATAAAGCACGCAGAACTTCTACATATAATCAACACCTCACCCCACCAGGATTCAAACCCACGATCTTATTATTGTGACCGGGGAATGCTACCTCTGGGCCACTAGGACAATAAAAGCAGCCCTAGACTCTGCTATATTTCACACAAAGCCTGTTCAACGAGCTTATGGCGCTGTGAACCACTATAGGGGAACCACCCGTGCCGCTTAGGTGATCAGAGCAACGTTTTACCAAATGCGGCTTCGAAACACGAGGATCCATATATATTTCATTAGCCCAATAAAGCACGTGGACTTCTTAATTTAATCAACACCTCACCCCACCAGGATTTGAACCCATGATCTTCTAATTGTGACGGGGGAACGCTACCTCTGGGCCACCAGGACAATAAAAGCAGTCCTAGACTCTGCTATATTTCACACAAAGCCTGTTCAACGAGCTTATGGCGCTGTGAACCACTATAGGGGACCACCCGTGCCGCTTAGGTGATCAGAGCAACGTTTTACCAAATCCTGCTTCGACACACGAGGATCCATATATATTTCATTTGGCTAATAAAGCACGCAGATTTTAACATATAATCAACACCTCACTTACTCAGATTCCAGCTACGATCTTAAAAGTGGCGGCGGGGCCTTTACCTCCTGGGCCACCAGGACAATAAAAAGCAGTCAATTCTCTACTATATTTCACACAAAGCCTGTTCAACGAGCTTATGGCGCCGTGAACCTCTAATGGGGACCACCCGTGCCGCTTAGGTGATCAGAGCAACGTTTTACCAAATGCTGCTTCGAAACACGAGGATCCATATATATTTCATTAGCCAAATAAAGCACGCAGAACTTCTACATATAATCAACACCTCACCCCACCAGGATTCAATCCCACGATCTTATAATTGTGACCGGGGAATGCTACCTCTGGGCCACTAGGACAATAAAAGCAGCCCTAGACTCTGCTATATTTCACACAAAGCCTGTTCAACGAGCTTATGGCGCTGTGAACCACTTTAGGGGAACCACCCGTGCCGCTTAGGTGATCAGAGCAACGTTTTACCAAATGCGGCTTCGAAACACGAGGATCCATATATATTTCATTAGCCCAATAAAGCACGTGGACTTCTTAATTTAATCAACACCTCACCCCACCAGGATTTGAACCCACGATCTTATAATTGTGACCGAGGGGCCACATACCTCTCGGCCTGGGAACAATACAACGATCCTAGGCTCTACTATATTTCACACAAAGCCCTGTTGAGCAGAGCTTTTTTAGGCGTGTGAACCTCAATAGGGACCACCGTGCAGCAGGTGATCAGAGCAACGTTTTACCAAATCACGGCTTCAGAAACCACAGGGGATCCATATATATTTCATTAGCCCAATAAAAGCGGGACTTCTTCTTCTATAATCAACACCTCACCCCCTGCCAGGATTCCAGACCCGATCTTCTAGTGTGACCGGGAACCTCTGGGCCACCAGGACAATAAAACCATTCCAAGACTCTGCTATATTTCACACAAAGCCTGTTCAACGGGCTTATGGCACCGTGAACCTCTAATGGGGACCACCCGTGCCGCTTAGGTGATCAGAGCAATGTTTTACCAAATGCGGCGTCGAAACAAGGAGGATTCATATATATTTCATTAGCCCAATAAAGCACGCGGACTTCTACATATAATCAACACCTCACCCCACCAGGATTTGAACCCACGATCTTATAATTGTGACCGGGGGACGCTACCGCTGGGCCACCAGGAACATTAAAAGCAGTCCTAGTCTCTGCTATATTTCACACAAAGCCTGTTCAACGAGCTTAAGGCACCGTAAACCTCTAATGAGGACCACCCGTGCCACTTAGGTGATCAGAGCAACGTTTTACCAAATGCCGCTTCGAAACACGAGGATCCATATATATTTCATTAGCCCAATAAAGCACGCGGACTTCTTCATATAATCAACACCTCACCCCACCAGGTTTGAACGAATCTTATAATTGTGACCGGGGAATGCTACCTCTGGGCCACCAGGACAATAAAGAAACAGTCCTAGACTCTACTATATTTCACACAAAGCCTGTTCAGCGAGCTTATGTCGCCGTGAACCTCTAATGGGGACCACCCGTGCCGCTTAGGTGATCAGAGCAACGTTTTACCAAATGCGGTTTCAAAACACGAGGGTCCATATATATTTCATTAGCCCAATAAAGCACGCGAACTTCTACATATAATCAACACCTAAACCCACCAGGATTCAAACCCACGATCTTATAATTGTGAAAAAGGAACGATACCTATGGGCCACCAGGACACTATAAGCAGTTCTAGACTCATCTATATTTCACACAAGCCTGTTCAACGACCTTAGCGGTTCCGCAGACCACCTTAATAGAGACCACCTGTGCGGCTCCAATTTGACAGATTTTGCCAAATCCGGCTTCGAAACGGGGATCCGCATATATTTCCATTAGCTGTATCCGCCCAGACTTTACACATATAATCAACACCTCACCCCGCAAGTTTGAATTACGATCTTATAATTGTGACCGGGAATGCTACCTCTGGGCCACTAGGACCAATAAGCCCTAGACTCTATACACAAAGCCTGTTCAAGCGAGCTTATGGCGCTGGCAGAACCCTGCAGGGGGAACCACCCGTTAAACAGGTGATCAGAGCAACGTTTTACCAAATGAGGCTTCGAAACACGAGGATCCATATATATTTCATTAGCCCAATAAAGCACGTGGACTTCTTAAAATAATCAACACCTCACCCCACCAGGATTTGAACCCATGATCTTATAATTGTGACCGGGGAACGCTGCCTCTGAACCACCAGGAAACTAAAAGCAGTCCTAGACTGTTATATTTCACACAAAGCCTGTTGAATGAGCTTATGGCGCCGTGAACCTCTAATGGGGACCACCAGTGCCGCTTAGGTTATCAGAGCAACGTTTTACCAAATCTGGCTTGGAAACTGGAGGATCCATATATATTTCAATAGCCCAATAAAGCACGCTGACTTCTACAGATAATCAAAACCTCACCCCACCAGGATTTGAACCCACGATCTTATAATTGTGACCGGGGAACGCTACCTCTGGGCCACCAGGACAACAAAAGCAGTCCTACACTCTGCTATATTTCACACAAATCCTGTTCAACGAGCTTATGGCGCCGTGAACCTCTAATGGGGACCACCCGTGCCGCTTAGGTGATCAAAGCAACGTTTTACAAAATGCGGCTTCGAAACACGAGGATCCAAATATATTTCATTAGCCCAATAAAGCACTCGGACTTCTACATATAATCAACACCTCACCCCACCAGGATTCAAACTCACGATATTATAATTGTGACCGGGGTATGCTACCTCTGGGCCACTAGGACAATAAAAGCAGTCCTAGACTCTACTATATTTCACACAAAGCCTGTTCAACGACCTTATGGCGCCATGAACCTATAATGGGGACCAACCGTGCCCCTTAGGTGATCAGAGCAACGTTTTACCATATCCGGCTTGGAAACACAAGTATCCATATATATTTCATTAGCCCAATAAAGCACTCGGACTTCTACATATAATCAACACCGCACCCCACCAGGATTCAAACCCACGATCTTATAATTGTGTTCGGGGTATGCTACCTCTGGGCCACCAGGACAATAAAAGCAGTCCTAGATTCTACTATATTTCACACAAAGCCTGTTCAACGACCTTATGGCGCCATGAACCTATAATGGGGACCACCCGTGCCCCTTAGGTGATCAGAGCAACGTTTTACCATATCCGGCTTGGAAACACGAGTATCCATATATATTTCATTAGCCCAATACAGCACTCGGACTTCTACATATAATCAACACCTCACCCCACCAGGATTCAAACCCACGATCTTATAATTGTGGCCGGGGTATGCTACCTCTGGGCCACCAGGACAATAAAAGCAGTCCAAGTCTCTACTATATTTCACAAAAAGCCTGTTCAACGACCTTATGGCTCCATGAACCTCTAATAGGGACCACCTGTGCCGCTTAGGTGATCAGAGCAACGTTTTACCAAATCCGGATTCGAAACACGAGGATCCATATATATTTCATTAGCCCAATAAAGCACGCAGACTTCTACATATAATCAACACCTCACCCCACCAGGATTTGAACCCACGATCTTATAATTTTGACCGGGGAATGCTGCCTCACGGGCCACCAGGACACTATAAGCAGTCCTAGACTCTGTTATATTTCACACAAAGCCTGTTCAACGAGCTTATAGCGCTGTGAACCACTATAGGGGACCACCCGTGCCGCTTAGGTGATCAGAGCAACGTTTTACCAAATGCGGCTTCGAAACACTAGGATCCATATATGTTTCATTAGCCCAATAAAGCACGCGGACTTCTACATATAATCAACACCTCACCCCACCAGGATTTGAACCACGAATATTTCAGGTGTGACGGGGATCTCGCTACCTCTGAGCCACCAGGACTTCCAACATTCCCTAGACTCTGCTATATTTCACACAAAGCCTGTTCGCGAGCTTATGGCGCCGTGAACCTCTAATGGGGACCACCCGTGCCGCTTAGGTGATCAGAGCAACGTTTTACCAAATGCGGCTTCGAAACAAGAAGGATCCATATATATATTTCATTAGCCCAATAAAGCACGCGGACTTCCACATATAATCAACACCTCACCCCACCAGGATTTGAACCCACGATCTTATAATTGTGACGGGGGAACGCTACCTCTGGGCCACCAGGACAATAAAAGCAGTCCTAGACTCTGCTATATTTCACACAAAGCCTGTTCAACGAGCTTATGGCAACGTGAACCTCTAATGGGGACCACCCGTGCCGCTTAGGTGATCAGTGCAACGTTTTACCATATGGGGCTTCGAAACACGAGCATCCATATATATTTCATTAGCCCAATAAAGCACGCGGACTTCTACATATAATCAACACCTCACCCCACCAGGATTCAAAACCACGATCTTATAATTGTGACCGGGGTATGCTACCTCTGGGCCACCAGGACAATAAAAGCCATCCAAGTCTCTACTATATTTCACACAAAGCCTGTTCAACGACCTTATGGCTCCATGAACCACTAATGGGGACCACCTGTGCCGCTTAGGTGATCAGAGCAACGTTTTACCAATTCCGGCTTCGAAACACGAGGATCCATATATATTTCATTAGCCCAATAAAGCACGCAGACTTCTACATATAATCAACACCTCACCCCACCAGGATTTGAACGCATGATCTTATAATTGTGACCGGGGAACGGTGCCTCTGAACCACCAGGAAACTAAAAGCAGTCCTAGACTGTTATATTTCACACAAAGCCTGTTGACTGAGCTTATGGCGCTGTGAACCTCTAATGGGGACCAGCAGTGCTGCTTAGGTTATCAAAGCAACGTTTTACCAAATCTGGCTTGGAAACTCGAGGATCCATATATATTTCAATAGCCCAATAAAGCACGCCGACTTCTACATATAATCAAAACCTCACCCCACCAGGATTTGAACCCACGTTCTTATAATTGTGATGGGGAACGCTACCTCTGGGCCACCAGGACAATAAAAGCAGTCCTACACTCTACTATATTTCACACAAAGCCTGTTCAACGACCTTATGGCGCCATGAACCTCTAAGCGGGACCACCCGTGCCCCTTAGGTGATCAGAGCAACGTTTTACCATATCCGGCTTGGAAACACGAGTATCCATATATATTTCATTAGCCCAATAAAGCACTCGGACATCTACATATAATCAACACCTCACCCCACCAGGATTCAAACCCACGATCTTCTAATTGTGACCGGGGAACGCTACCTCTGGGCCACCAGGACACTAAAAGCAGTCGTAGATTCTGCTATGTTTCACACAAAGCCTGTTCAACGAGCTTTTAGCACCGTGAACCTCTAATGGGGACCACCCGTGCCGGTTAGGTGATCAGAGCAACGTTTTACCAAATGCGGCTTCGAAACACGAGGATCCATATATATTTCATTATCCCAATAAAGCATGCGGACTTCTACATATAATCAACACCTCACCCCACCAGGATTTGAACCCAAGATCTTATAATTGGGACCGGGGGATGCTACCTCTGGGCCACCAGGAACAATAAAAGCAGTCCTAGACTCTACTATATTTCACACAAAGCCTATTCAACGAGCTTAAGGCGCCGTAAACCTCTAATGAGGACCACCCGTGCCGCTTATTTGATCAGAGCAACGATTTACCAAATGCTGCTTCGAAACACGTGGATCCATATATATTTCATTAGCCCAATAAAGCACGCAGACTTCTTCATATAATCAACACCTCACCCCACCAGGATTCGAACCCACGATCTTCTAATTGTGACCGGGGATCGCTACCTCTGGGCCACCAGGACACTAAAAGCAATCCTAGACTCTGCTATATTTCAAACAAAGCCTGTTCAACGAGATTATGGCGCCGTGAACCTCTAATGGGGACCACCCATGCTGCTTAGGTGATCAGAGCAATGTTTTACCAAATGCGGCTTCGAAACACGAGGATCCATATATATTTCATTATCCCAATAAAGCACGCAGACTTCTACATATAATCAACACCTCACCCCACCAGGATTTGAACGCATGATCTTATAATTTGCACTGGAACGGTGCTCTCTGAACCAACAGAAAATCCAAAAGCAGTCCTAGACTCTGCTATATTTCACACAAAGCTTGTTCAACGAGCTTATGGCGCGTGAACCTCTAATGGGGACCACCCGTCCCGCTTAGGTGATCAGAGCAACGCTTAATCCAATGCGGCTTCGAAACACGAGGATCCATATATATTTCATTAGCCCAATAAAGCACGCGGACTTCTACATATAACCAACACCTCACCCCACCAGAATTCAACCCACGATCTTATAATTGTGACCGGGGGACGCTACCTCTGGGCCACCAGGACAATAAAAGCAGTCCTAGACTCTGCTATATTTCACACAAAGCTTGTTCAACGAGCTTATGGCGCGTGAACCTCTAATGGGGACCACCCGTCCCGCTTAGGTGATCAGAGCAACGTTTTACCAAATCCGGCTTCGAAACACGACGATCCATATATATTTCATTAGCCCAATAAAGCACGCAGACTTCTACATATAATCAACACCTCACCCCACCAGGATTTGAACCCACGATCTTATAATTGTGACCGGGGAATGCTACCTTTGGGCCACCAGGACAATGAAAGCAGTCCTAGACTCTGCTATATTTCACACAAAGCCTGTTCAAGCGAGCTTATGGCGCCGTGAACCTCTAATGGGGACCACCCGTGCCGCTTAGGTGATCAGAGCAACGCTTAACCCAATGCGGCGTCGAAACACGAGGATCCATATATATTTCATTAGCCCAATAAAGCACGCGGACTTCTACATATAATCAACGCCTCACCCCACCAGGATTTGAATCCACGATCTTATAATTGTGACCGGGAACTCTACCTCTGGGCCACTGGGACAATAAAAGCAGTCCTATACTCTCCTATATTTCAAACAAAGCCTGTTCAACGAGCTTATAGCGCCGTGAACCTCTCATGGGGACCACCCATGCCGCTTAGGTGATCAGAGCAACGTTTTACCAAATGCGGCGTCGAAACACGAGGATCCATATATATTTCATTATCCCAATAAAGCACGCAGACTTCTACATATAATCAACACCTCACCCCACCAGGATTTGAAGGCATGATCTTATAATTGTGACCGGGTAACGGTGCCTCTGAACCACTAGGAAACTAAAAGCAGTCCTAGACTGTTATATTTCACACAAAGCCTGTTGACTGAGCTTATGGCGCCGTGAACCTCTAATGGGGACCAGCAGTGCTGCTTAGGTTATCAAAGCAACGTTTTACCAAATCTGGCTTGGAAACTCGAGGATCCATATATATTTCAATAGCCCAATAAAGCACGCCGACTTCTACATATAATCAAAACCTCACCCCACCAGGATTTGAACCCACGATCTTATAATTGTGATGGGGAACGCTACCTCTGGGCCACCAGGACAATAAAAACAGTCCTATACTCTACTATATTTCACACAAAGCCTGTTCAACGACCTTATGGCGCCATGAACCTCTAATCGGGACCACCCGTGCCCCATAGGTGATCAGAGCAACGTTTTACCATATCCGGCTTGGAAACACGAGTATCCATATATATTTCATTAGCCCAATAAAGCACTCGGACTTCTACATATTATCAACTCCCCACCCCACCAGGATTCAAACCCACGATCTTATAATTGTGGCCGGGGTATGCTACCTCTTGGGCCACCAGGACAATAAAAGCAGTCCAAGTCTCACTATATTTCAATAAAGCTTGTTCAAATTATCTTATGGGCTTCATGAACTCTAATGGGAACCACCCGTGCCGCTTAGGTGATCAGAGCAACGTTTTACTAAATGCGGCTTCGAAACACGAGGATCCATATATATTTCATTAGCCCAATAAAGCACGCAGACTTTTACATATAATCAAAACCTCACCCCACCAGGATTTGAACCCACGATCTTATAATTGTGACCGGGGAATGCTACCTCTGGGCCACTAGGACAATAAAAGAAGTCCTACACTCTACTATATTTCACACAAAGCCTGCTCTAATCTAATTTTATGGCGCCATGAACCTCTAAGCGGGACCACCCGTGCCCCTTAGGTGATCAGAGCAACGTTTTACCATATCCGGCTTGGAAACACGAGTATCCATATATATTTCATTAGCCCAATAAGGCACTCGGACTTCTACATATAATCAACACCTCACCCCACCAGGATTCAAACCCACGATTTTCTAATTGTGACCGGGGAACGCTACCTCTGGGCCACCAGGACACTAAAAGCAGTCCTAGACTCTGCTATGTTTCACACAAAGCCTGTTCAACGAGCTTTTGGCACCGTGAACCTCTAATGGGGACCACCCGTGCCGTTTAGGTGATCAGAGCAACGTTTTACCAAATGCGGCTTCGAAACACGTGGATCCATATCTATTTCATTATCCCAATAAAGCATGCGGACTTCTACATATAATCAACACCTCACCCCACCAGGATTTGAACCCACGATCTTATAATTGGGACCGGGGGATGCTACCTCTGGGCCACCAGGAACAATAAAAGCAGTCCTAGACTCTGCTATGTTTCACACAAAGCCTGTTCAACGAGCTTTTGGCACCGTAAACCTCTAATGAGGACCACCCGTGCCGCTTATTTGATCAGAGCAACGTTTTACCAAATGCGGCTTCGAAACACGAGGATCCATATATATTTCATTAGCCCAATAAAGCACGCAGACTTCTTCATATAATCAACACCTCACCCCACCAGGATTCGAACCCACGATCTTCTAATTGTGACCGGGGAGCGCTACCTCTGGGCCACCAGGACACTAAAAGCATTCCTAGGCTCTGCTATATTTCACACAAAGCCTGTTCGACAAGCTTATGGCGCCGTGAACCTCTAATGAGGACCACCCGTGCCGCTTAGGTGATCAGAGCAACGTTTTACCAAATGCGGCTTCGAAACACGAGGATCCATATATATTTCATAAGCCCAATAAAGCACACGGACTTCTACATATAATCAACACCTCACCCCACCAGGATTTGAACCCACGATCTTATAATTGCGACCGGGGGACGATACCTCTGGGCCACCAGGAACAATAAAAGCAGTCCTAGACTCTGCTATATTTCACACAAAGCCTGTTCAACGAGCTTAAGGCACCGTAAACCTCTAATGAGGACCACCCGTGCCGCTTATTTGATCAGAGCAACGTTTTACCAAATGCGGCTTCGAAACACGAGGATCCATATATATTTCATTAGCCCAATAAAGCACGCGGACTTCTTCATATAATCAACACCTCACCCCACCAGGATTCGAACCCACGATCTTCTAATTGTGACCGGGGATCGCTACCTCTGGGCCACCAGGACAATAAAAGCAGTCCTAGACTCTGGTATTTTTCACACAAAGCCTGTTCAACGAGCTTA
>NW_024734979.1:0-7371 GCF_018991925.1 Homarus americanus
TAATGCATTATGCATTATAATATATGGGTCCTAAGTACGGCAGGCGTCCCAGATATCACTTCACCCTAAACTAGTGGCTATGGAACAGCCTACTCTGGAGTGAGGTACGGCATTAAACAGATCGGATTCTTCCCTACACTCGATTAGACTTACAACACGACTGCCACGTGTAATAACAGGTAAGCCTTATGACACGGAACCCTAATATCCTCACGCCTGTCACTCTTACTGTACGATAATACCAATATATGCACACACATATGAAGGAAACTTTAAACCACCGTAAAGCAATTGTGAACAGAAGTGACTGGGAGGAATAATTAACAAAGGTATAGGGGAAGAAATATGGCATAATGTTGGGTCTGTCACGGTCGCCATTTGTTACGAGTGGGGATTTAGAATATAGTTATACGTCTACCCAGATCCCCAACAGGCAACAACAATAAAAACAAAGACAATCCACTATAAAAGGGTAGACAAAGACCAAGTTTTTGTTGTGTATAATAACTACCATAATTCCTTAACAAAATATTCAGCTTTCTATAATTTTACCTTCAACTTAACCTAAACATTAACAGTATATACATATTTATACAACATACAATAATTTGAAGCAAGTGGACGTGGGGAGGCAATATAAGATTACAAATACTTAAGTGCCGGGCCCGAAATTTACGACGAGTAAGGCTGAGTGTTAGCAGAAGACGGTAGGTAGTCACTGTGCCGTAGGTTTCAGGATAGGTGATCCTGTGGTCACTTCCCAGAGTGAACTGAACTCTCCTCGAATTGGAGCTGACAAAGAAGACTTGTAGGAGGTGACGCAACCAGGATATGGAAGAAACCCGGAGTGGTAACTAAGACGAGTCATACTCGTGTTTCGTCCCTAGATGGCGTTGCTCGTGGTGGAGTAGGTAGATCAAGACAATAGATGGCGTGGTTCGTAGTGCTGGGTAGGTAGATCATGACAATTGGTGGCGTGGTTCGTAACACTTATCACAAAACTCACATTTAAAAGTTTTCTCTCTTTTATCGCTATGGAGCAACAGGTGTTCGCGAAGGCATGTTGCACTACTTAAATTCTTTCTACATATATTACAGAGAAATGGGGATATCTGCTGGTGTTTATATCTGTGGCGAGCCAGGTCACTCGACCAATAAAATTTCTCGTCACAAAACTCACATTTTAAAGTTTTCTTTGAGCCAGACGCAACTGGTGATGGCGAAGGCTGCGTGCTATACTTAAATTCTTGCCGCATACGTTACAGCGAAACTTTGCCTTCTGTTTGTCTTTGTCGGGGGATATATGGTGTGTGTTCTCGTAGGACTTCGGCTGCTTGTGGTGCGTTGTAATGATGTGGAGCTGCAGGCTGTCTTCGTTAATAAACTTCCGTTCACAGTACTCACAAGAATAACACATATCTTCTGCAGTAACTTCAATCGTAACTTCAATCTCGTCAATTCATCCACAATATTAGCAAATTGACAACAGCGATTTATTCCGGATAATGATTTACTTCGGACAGGGGTCGTGAATTTCATGTGGTAATTTTAAAAGGTTTTCTTTAAGCAGTGACGCAACTGGTGAATGCGAAGGCAGCATGCGTTACCTTCTTGCCACATATGTTACAAAGAATTTTCTTCCTGTATGTGTATGTCGCTGTGGCTAAGGCTGCTCTTTGTCGAGTGTTGGCTAGTCCTTATTTTATTGCATCCGTCGCCATCTGTAAAAAAAAAAAATACATTTTTTAAAAATACATTATAACTTGTCTCATACTCAAATTTTAAAACCGTGGTTTGTGTGTGGCGGGAGGGAGTACCTTACCTAGTGCGACAAGCCACAAAATAAAGTGGTATTTTGTTATTAAAAGTTAGTATAGGGTACATTTTTATTGTTTTACATAGTTTATACTGTTACCAGTACTTTTATACATTTCTGTTAGTAATTAATAATAAATAAAAAATACAGTATAGATTCCATCCCTCCTTCACATCAGGAAACCCTCGATTTTTTGGCGATTTACTTCCGGGGTAGATCATGGAACTCAAATTCTCCATCCCCTTTTCTTCCTTCACTACATCAGGAAAATCTACATCCTCCCATTCCTCCTTTACTACATCAACTCCATCAGGTAGCTTGCAATTATCGTCGTCTTCGTCGTCGTCATCCTCCTCGTCCTCTGGTGGTGGTGGGGATATGTGTGTTTTTCTGTGTTGAACCAGGCCACTCGGCCAATAAAATTTCTTATTACAGAACTCGCACTTAAAAGTTTTCTTTGAGCTGTGACGCCAACACTGGTGATGGCGAAGGCTGCGTGTACAACTTAAAATCTTGCCGCATACGTTACAGCGAAACTTTGCCTCATATATGTGTGTTTTTCTCATATAAACCTTCTGCAGTAACTTCAATCTCGTCAATTCATCCATAATATTAGCAAATTGGCAACAGCAAATTTATTCTTCCGGATAATGATTTACTTCGGACAGGGGTCAAAATCATGATGAATTTCATTTCATGTGGTGGTAATTTAGGCTTGAAAAAGTTTTCTTTAAGCAGTGACGCAACTGGTGAATGCCAGGAAGGCAGCATGCACTACCTAACTTCTTGCCAGCTAGTCTTATTTTATTGCATCCGTCACCATCTGTACAAAAATAAAAAAAACTATTATTAAAAATACATTATAACTCGCTCTCATACTCTAAAAATTTAAAACACGTTGTTTGTGTGGTGGGAGAAGGAGTATTTACTTTTCCGGATAATGACTGCTGCCAAATATGGTGTCTTGTCTTCCTCTTCCTCCTTGAGTTGTAGCAGATTTAATTCAGACAGGGGCACATCATCGAACCCATTCCTCCTCCACATCAAGATCTAGTAATTCTACCTCTTCCTCCTTAGGTTGTAGTTTAATTTCATCTTCCTCCTTCTCTTCTTCCTGTTGTGGTTTATCCTCAGGCAATTCTACTCCATCATCAGGTAGCTTACAATTATCGTCCGTCACCGTCGTCGTCCTCCTCCTCCTCCTCCTCCTCGTCGTCCTCCTCCTCTGGTAATGGTAGGGATATGTGTGTTCTATCACAAACTAGGGATGTCGATCCAGGCTACTCGGCCAATGAAATTTCTCGTCACAGTCCTTACATATAAACATTTCTTTAAAGCTTTCTCCCTTTTATCACTTTTTCCCAACTTTTAAATATTGCCACACGTGTTACAGAGAAACTTTGGTGGGGATATCTGGTGTTTATTTCTGTACTCACAGAGAAACTTGCTGCTGCAACTGGTGCTTGCATAAAAGTTTTTTTGGGATTTGAATTGTAAGTCACAGAGTAGATAAGTGTGTTACCGGAGGGCTCAAGGAGCTGACTACTACTGGCTGTTGAATGGAGTAAGAAGTCTTTATTAAGCAACTCTCACTCCTCCTCCTCCTCCTCCCTCTCACACACACACACTGAGGTTTTCAGTGGACTGAAAGGGTGGAAGTGGATTTTACTTGTAAGAAAGAGAAAGGATCTTAACACTCCACTCCACTTTCTTAGAATCGGGAAAAAAATATAAATACTTAAATTTTAAAACCGTGGTTTGTGTGTAGTCCTTCTTCACTCACCCTCTTTTTCTTTGGTTGTAGTTTACCCTCAGGTAAATCATCTCAGTTTATAATAATCATAAGATCAATAGTGGTTCACCCTCACCTACACAAGTCAAACCCAGGCCAGTTTTGAACCTTGCATTAAAAAAGTTCATTTTTTCTGTGTGGCCAGGTAAGTATAAGACCTTCTTGGCTAGGAATTTACTTTAACCGAATACGATATTTAAAAAAGCATTTTTGATTGATTACAGGCAGCTTATTATTACCTAGTGCGACGACAAACTAAAGTGATATTTTGTTATTAAAAGTTGGTATAGGGTACATTTTTATTGGTTTACATAGTTTACTGACTACTAAAGATACATTTCTGTTATAAATAATAATAAAAAATACTCCTCTACATCATCTACTCTTAGTTTATCCTCCTCCTTAGATTGTATGGCGATTTACTTCCATCTCTACTCTTAAAGATACATTTCTGTTATTAGTGATCGGCCTCTGTTTGAATGTGGCGATAAAGACGGGCGGGAACGTGTGTACACCTTCCAGTTACCTCACACTTTATTTAATCTATTAATATTTAAAATCTGGTAACTAATACTTGTAATAATTTAAAATCAATATAAACAACGAAATTAATTTTTATATTAATATAATTATTTGGTCTAATTTTACAATGAGGAGGCAAAAAATCATTGGAGTGGCGAAGACCTTCTTGGCAAGGGGAAATTTACAACTGCTGCCGAATACGATGCAAGCTTATTATTATCATCCTCATTCTCCTTCCTTACCTAGTGCGACAAGCCACAAAAAGAAAGTGGTATTTTGTTATTAAAAGTTAGTATAGGGTACATTTGATTAAATAGTAAATAAAAAATACAGTATAGATTCCATTCCTCCTTCACATCAGGAAACCCTCGATTTTAGGCGATTTACTTCCGGGGTAGATCATGGAACTCAAATTCTCCCATTCCCCCTTTTCTTCCTTCACTATATCAGGAAAATCTACATCCTCCCATTCCTCCTTTACTACATCAACTCCATCAGGTAGCTTGCAATTATCGTCGTCTTCGTCGTCGTCATCCTCCTCGTCCTCTGGTGGTGGTGGGGATATGTGTGTTTTTCTGTGTTGAACCAGGCCACTCGGCCAATAATATTTCTTATTACAGAACTCACATTTAAAAGTTTTTTCTCCGCTATGGAGCAACTGGTGATGGCGAAGGCTGCGTGTACTACCTAAAATCTTGCCACATACGTTACAGCGAAACTTTGCTTCCTGTGTGTGTGTTTTTCTATGGTTTTCAGGCCAGTCGGCCCGTAGTATCTCTTCTCACAAAACTCACATTTAAAAGTTTTCTCGCTATGAAGCAACAGGTGTTCGCTCTTGCTGCTTGGTTGTGGGAATGTGTGGTGGTGTTTATTGCTCTTGCTGCTTGGTTGTGGGAATGTGTGGTGGTGTTTATTGCTCTTGCTGCTTGGTTGTGGGAATGTGTGGTGGTGTTTATTGCTCTTGCTGCTTGGTTGTGGGAATATGTGGTGGTGTTTATTTATGTCACAAAACTTACATTTTAAAGTTTTCTTTAAGCTGTGACGCAACTGGTGATGGCTAAGGCTGCATGTACTACAGCGAAATTTTGCCTCCTCCTATATGTTATTTTTTTTCTTTGGTTGTGATGCAGGGCTTGTAGTCCATGTCCATGTTGAGTCAGGTAGAGAAACTGGCTTTTTTGGTCGTTGTCGAGATCGAGATAAATCTTCTGTAGTAACCTCGATCTCGTCAATTCGTCCATAATATTAGCAAATTGACAACAGCGTATTTATTCCGGATAATGATTTACAACTGGTGAATGCGATGGCATGCACAACCTAACTTCTTGCCACATACGTTACAGAGAGAATTTTCTTCCTGTATGTGTGGTGTCGCTAATGGCTAAAGGAGAGTGTTGGTCTTATTTTATTGCATCCGCCATCTGTAAAAAAATAAAAAAATATTATTATTAAAAATGCATTTATAACTTGTCTCATACTCTTAAAATTTTAAAACCGTGGTTTGTGTGTGGCGGGAGGGAGTATTGACTTTATTCCGGATAATGACTGCTGCCGAATATGGTGTCTGTCTATTCCTATTCCTTCTTGGGTTGTAGCAGATTTAATTTGGACAGGAGCACATCATCGAACTCGCATTCCTCCTCCACTTGTAATTCTATTTCTTCCTCCATAGGTTGTAGTTTAATTTCATCTTCCTCCTTCTCTTCTTCCTTCTTCTTCTTCGTTGGTTGTGGTTTATCCTCAGGCAATTCTACTCCATCATCAGGTAGCTTACAATTATCGTCACCATCGTCCTCCTCCTCCTCCCCTCGTTGGCATTCTTCTCCTCGTCATCCTCGTCCTCGTCCTTTGGTAGTGGGATGTGTGTTATTCTGTGTTCAATCAGGCTACTAGGCAAATAAAATTTCTCGTAACAAGACTCACATGTAAACATTTTAAAGATTTCTTTGAGCTTAAAATCTTGCCACATAACGTTTACAGCGAAACTTTGCCTCCTGTGTGGTGTGTATTTTTCTGTGTTTTATTCAGGGTTTGTAGTCTATAATATCACAAAACTCACATTTTAAAGTTATTCTCTCTTTTATGTATAATATATCACAAGGTCGCGATTTTGAATTTCACAATATCGCTTTTTCACAACTTAAAAATCTTGCCACATGTGTTTTTTTTTTTTCTTTGAATTGTACGAAGTAACTATGTGTCACACAGTATATAAATGTGTTACCGGAGGGCTCAAGGAGCTTACTACTACTGGCTGTTGAATGGAGTAAGAAGTCTTTATTAAGCAAACTCTCGCTCCTCCTCCCCACACACACAAAACACACACAACTGTGGGGTTTTCAGTGGACTGAAAGAAGAGGAGGGTGGAAGTCAATCGGGAAAAAATAAAATTTTAAAACCGTGGTCCTTCTTCACTCACCCTCTTTTTTATTTACCCCTCAGGTACTTTATCCTTTTTCTCCGCTCTTATCATCCTCCGCCTTCTTGGAAACAAGGGTGCACTTAGCCTGGTGTTTACGAAGGCAGGAAGGTAAATATATTTCTTATCACATATACATTTATATAGCTTGTTCTTAAAATGATTATGATACTTTAGGAATCATAAAATTCAATCCTTTATTACATATCTTACACTTATAAGGCTTGTCCGATAAATGAATGTTAAGATGGTTTCTTAGGTAAATTTTACTGATTTCCTTCTTACATATGTGACAGCGAACCTTTATGAGTGTGTTCATGTGGTCAGTCAGGCTTTTGGTCCATAATATTTCTTATTACAAAACTCACATTTTAAGCTTTTTTCTACATTATGGCGCAACTGATGTTCACGAAGGATTCTTGAACTACTTAAATTTTAGCACATATGTTACAGAATTTTTTTTTTTTTTTGTCTTTTGGAGGAGATGGGGATATGTGCTTTTTTCTGGGGTTATCAAGGGTACTCTGCCTGTAACTCGCATTTAAAAGTTTTCTCACTTTCGTTGTCACAGTTGTAGTATTCGTATTCTTGTAAATAACTATACACAGAGTAGATAGGCGGGCGATGTGAGGGCTCAAGACTACTACTGGCTGTTGAATGGAGAGAGAACACTTATATAGGCAGGCAACTCCTCCCTCCTCCTTAGCTGTGCGGCAAGCATATTCTTTTATATTTTATACTTATAGGGTTTTAAATGAATATTAAAGTGGTATTTGAAGTGTTCTTTTCTGATAACCTTATTACATATGATACTAGGGTGTA
>NW_024734980.1:0-16027 GCF_018991925.1 Homarus americanus
CCCAACCCAACCCTATCCTACCCTCAGCTTCACCACAGTACACACAGTCATTCTTGGTATCAGAGTGACGCATAAACACCCTGTATCGCCTAAGACACATTTGAATCGGATGGTTCGTTGACGGTTTTATTTCTTCGGTATAAACCAGAGAAGCAATTAGTTCGTGGGAACAGTGAGTCAAAATACTTCACATCAGCTTCGTTTACGACCTCCAGGTGATATTTACTTCTGTTGTCTATATCAATCACATTTTATAATGAAAACAAAAATATGGTTAGTTACTTAAAAATGAAAATAAATCATACTTAGATACTTAGGAGTGGGGAAAAAAGATACTTAAGATACTTAAAAATGAAAACACGCTTTGATACTTAAATTAGGACAAAATAAACGGACATAAAGATTTAACTATGAGCGGTGGATATTACGACATGTACCGGCTATCAATACAGAGGCGCTATTTAGCCGTGAAGTTCTCTCAGAAACCCAACAAGACAATATGTGGTCACGTAAAAATTTCAGGTTAATTTTTAACACCATCCGTCATTTTAAACCTTGGCACCTGTAGATTAAGAAAATATGTGGTGATATTTTTTCTGATGGGATAAAGGTCGTGTTTGTCCAGAGAAGTAAGAGAGGAAAAAAATCACTTGAGAGGCATGACGCACAGAGTGTCTAAGGTGATAAAAGATCATATACTACCATTTGGGTTTTCAAATTAAGTTCATTACATAAAATATCAAACTCATAAAGATTACAAAAGAACAGAACACCATAAGCTCTCTACAGCTATTGTCAGCTGTCAATATGCTGATGTACAGAAGCTACACAATGTTATTGGTGACTGTAATCCCAGGAAAATGATGCTCTTATAAACTTGGTAACTGGAGCTGTAATGCCAGAAAATGCCAAATATGACAATCAATGAGCATATGAAGTTGGAAGCCAAAATTATGAAAATTTTGTCAAGGAACGTATTGTTGGTCCATTGAGCATCTGGAAAAAGCTGTCCAAGGTTAATCTACTGTCGTGGAAAGCAGCAAATAAGACTTCAACCATCAAATTGCTATCACAAGTTATAGAACTTAAGCAGGACATACAGTATATGCATCACAGAAGGGCAGCACTGTACATATCAAGTCACCAGACACTGATGTGTTTGGCATATTAAAGCAGCCTCAACTTGGAGAAAATACAAGTATGATAACAGGAACTGGTGAGCGACGACACATTGGGCAGAGAGCCTTACAGGTTTCCATGCCTTCACAGGATCTGACTGCATTGGAAAATTTGTTGGCAAAGGAAAGAAAGCATGTTGGAGCACTTTGATGAAATCTAACACAAAAGTCCTAGATGCATTCAAGATGCTGAGTAGACCAAATGCCCTCCAACAGACATGTATATTGGTCTAGAGGAATTTGTATTTAAGCTCTACTGTCCACGAATGACTTTCACTAAACTGTCAAAACTTAGATGGCATCTCTTCAAGATAACGCAGGCAGAAGCTGGAGAACTACCAGCGACTGCAGCAACTCTAAAGTATCATATATTGAGAGGAAGGTATTAAGCTCTTCTGTGGTCTTGTGATGCAGACAGTGAAATGCTTTCACAATTAGAGCATGGTTGGAAGATTGACAATGACTGTTTCATACTAGTAATATCAGACCAACCACCAGCTCCAGAAGCAATCACAGAACTTGTTAAATGTGGATGTGGCGTCGGGAAATGTGGATCATTGTCATGTTCATACAAAAAGAATCAGAAAGAATAGCATGACATGCACCGAGATGTGTAACTGTCAAGCTGATGATGAGAAATGCCTAAACAAGGTGAAGGAATCTGTTGTACACAGAAGACTCTGATGACGAGGACTGAAGCAATGTCGTAAATAATAACTTGTGACTTGCATACACATGATGTATAACACTACAAACTTTTAATAAATATAAAACGGTGGTTCTAAGCTTTTCAGATAATGGTAATAAGTATATGTTTAATTTCCAGTATTTGTCTTTAGCAATTAATTTTACTTACTGCAATCTCTTCTTTGCCAGAGACAGGATGGCATATATGAGCAACCATGTTTGTAACACACTTAAGATATTATAACAGCATTCATATTATATTACGTTAAATTGTAATGATATAATACTACATGTTCATAGGTTATAAGTCATGTTTTAAGTTACTTAGGAGTTAATGGTAATACGTCTGTGGTTCATTACGCCGCTCTTTGATAAAACTTCTTTAATGGCATAAAACTTATAATAAACCGTTCAGAAAAAATTACACCACAGTTCCGTAACATAGTTTATAAGGATTATTATAATGTATGGTGTCAAAAATTAACATGAAATTTTTACGGGATTACTTAAGCTCCTACACTAAAGCCTGCCGACCTAACCTAACCTTTCTTACCCACCTCCACCTACTTACCTAACCTGACATAATCTAACCTAACCTGACATAATCTAACCTAACCTGACATAATCTAACCTAATCTGACGTAATCTAACCTAACCTGACATAATCTAACCTAACCGGACATAATCTAACCTAACCTGACATAATCTAACCTAACCTGACATAATCTAACCTAACCTGACATAATCTAACCTAACCTGACGTAATCTAACCTAACCTGACATAATCGAACCTAACCTGACATAATGGAACCTAACCTCCCCGTCTGACATAAGCTAACCTAATCCAACCTAACTTTCCCACCTACCGACCGTAACCTCTTTACTTATTACCTACCTAACCTAACTTAACTTAATCCAACCTGACGTAATCTAACCTAACCTATTGAAACTTAACTTAACCACCTACCTCATCTAACACCACTTTGTAATCTCTTTGCGCTACCGCTCACAGGATGAGTATGGGGGGCACAATAAACTAGCCTCTAAGTGGCAAAATTAACAAAACTAACCTAACCTAACCCAACCTGACTTAACCTAACCTGATCTGATCTATCCAACTTAAACATCTTAGAATATATAATAAAGCCGCTAGGTTAATTTAGGCTAAATATGGTTGATTCATATTTCGTTTTGACAGAAATTCCCGGCAAAATAACGTATCTATATTGAGAACCACCGCCATGTTGGTTCCATGTTAACAAGACACGGATACACTACAGAATAACCCGCGTTCGTTTAACCTCAATTACTACAGTTTTCTTTATAATCTTACTTCACAATCTTCACTACATCTCACTTCACAATCTTCACTACATATCACTTCACAATCTTCACTACAACTCACTTCACAACCTTCACTACATCTCACTCCACAATCTTCACTACATCTCACTTCACAATCTTCACTACATCTCACTTCACAATCTTCACTACATCTCACTTCACAATCTTCACTACATCTCACTTCACAATCTTCTCTACATCTCACTTCACAATCTTCACTACATCTCACTTCACAATCTTTACCACATCTTACTTCACAATCTTTACCACTTCTTACTTCACAATCTTCACTACATCTCACTTCACAATCTTCACTACATCTCACTTCATAATCTTCACCACATCTCACTTCACAATCTTCACTACATCTCACTTCACAATCTTCACTACATCTCACTTCACAATCTTCACTACATCTCACTTCACAATCTTCACTACATCTCACTTCACAATCTTCACTACACCTCACTTCACAATCTTCACTACATCTCCTTCCACAATCTTCCACTACATCTCCTTTACAATCTTCCTTATCTCCTTCACAATCTTCTACATCTCCTTCACAATCTTCACTTCCTCTCACTGCAATCTTCACCACATCCCTTCACAATCTTCACTACATCTCACTTCACAATCTTCACTACATCTCACTTCTAATCTTGCTACATCACTTCTGTCTTACTATATCTCCCTTCACAATCTTCACTACATCTCACTTCACAATCTTCACTGTCTCCTTCTGTCTTCACTACATCTCACTTCACAATCTTCACTACATCTCACTTCACAATCTTCACCACATCTCACTTCACAATCTTCACCACATATCACTTCACAATCTTCACTATATCTCACTTCACAATCTTCACTACATGTCACTTCACAATCTTCACTACATCTCACTTCACAATCTTCACCACATCTCACTTCACAATCTTCACTATATCTCACTTCACAATCTTCACTACATCTCACTTCACAATCTTCACTACATCTTGCTTCACAATCATCACTACATCTCACTTCACAATCTTCACTACATCTCACTTCACAATCTTCACTACATCTCACTTCACAATCTTTACCACATCTTACTTCACAATCTTTACCACTTCTTACTTCACAATCTTCACTACATCTCACTTTACAATCTTCACTACATCTCACTTAATAATCTTCACCACATCTCACTTCACAATCTTCACTACATCTCACTTCATAATCTTCACTACATCTCACTTCACAATCTTCACTACATCTCACTTCACAATCTTCACTACATCTCACTTCACAATCTTCACTACATCTCACTTCACAATCTTCACTACATCCCACTTCACAATCTTCACTACTTCTCAATTCCCAATCTTCACTACATCTCACTTCACAATCTTCACTACATCTCACTTCACAATCTTCACTACATCTCACTTCACAATCTTCACTGTCTCCTTCTGCATCTTCACCCACATCTCATACAGTCTTCTTCATCTCCTTTACAATCTTCTTTTCATCTCTCCTTGCAATCTTCACCCATCTCATACAATCTTCACCATCTCCTTCCACAATCTTCACTACATCTCACTTCCACCGTCTTTGCTTATTCCAGCCACAATCTTCACTACATGTCACTTCACAATCTTCACTACATCTCACTTCACAATCTTCACTACATCTCACTTCACAATCTTCACTACATCTCACTTCACAATCTTCACCACATCTCACTTCACAACCTTCACTACATCTCACTTCACTATCTTCACTACACCTCACTTCACAATCTTCACTACATCTCACTTCACAATCTTCACTAACACCATCCTTCATCACTACATATAACAACATCCATCATCACTACTTATAACACCATCCATCATCATCACTACATATAACACTATCCATCATCACTACATATAGAACCATCCATCACGACATATAACACCATCCAACATCACTACATATAACACCAACCATCATCACTACATATAACATCATCCATCATCACCACATATAACTCCATCCATCATCACTACATATGACACCATCCAGCATCACTACATATAACACCACCCATCATCACTACATATAACATCATGCATCATCACTACATATAACACCATCCATCATCACTACATATAAAACCAACCTATCATCACTACATATAATATCATCCATCATCACTACATATAACACCATCCAACATCACTACATATAACACCACCCATCATCACTACATATAACATCATCCATCATCACTACATATAACTCTATCCATCATCACTACATATAACACCATCCAGCATCACTACATATAACACCAACCATCATCAATACATATAACATCATGCATCATCACTACATATAACACCATCCATCATCACTACATATATAACCATCCTATCATCACTACATATAACATCATCCATCATCACTACATATAACACCATCCATCACTACATATAGAACCATCCTATCATCACTACATATAATATCATCCATCATCATTACATATAACACCATCCAACATCACTACATATAACACCACCCATCATCACTACATATAACATCATCCATCATCACTACATATAACTCTATCCATCATCACTACATATAACACCATCCAGCATCACTACATATAACACCAACCATCATCACTACATATATCATCATGCATCATCACTACATATAACACCATCCATCATCACTACATATATTACCCTCCTGTCTACCTTATAACACTGCATCCATTACCATATAAACGCCATCATAGCCACCACACCATCCATCATCTCTACAAACACCAGTCCTCAACACTATAGTGATAAACAGAGCTTCATTTTGTTGTCAATTTCTTTAAATTCCAACCTTATTAAACAGTAATTCTTTCTGTATGGTCAAATTTTGATTTGACCTCAGTGAGAGAGCTGTTAGTGTCAGTAAATCACAATGGTGTTCCGACGCACTGTAACAAAAGTTTCAAAGGTTGAGGTGAAGCCTTGCCAGGTGAAGGAGAAGGGGCCCCGATCTAACAAACTGCAGACCACAAAGCACACTAAACCTCAAAACAACAACAAGAAGAAGGAAACTACCACTTTCTGCCATGTACAAAAGGACCAGTACCTGCCATGGGGAGACTACATCTTCACCGGGAAAAAGACAAAAGTGCTTTTATTATTTTCAACTGTAAACGTGCTGTTTTGGGAATATACTTTGAGTTACATAATATTTAGGTACAGCAGTTTATTTCACTGTATCTCCTTGTGTGAGTGTGTGGGTAGTGTGTGGATAGTGTGTGGGTACTATGGGTGTGTGGGCATTATGGAGAACTAGTCATGGCTAACTGTGACCCTATATACGGGTTACATCGGCCTTAACACCTTGTCTCAGCGCTATCTCATATATCCAAATTTCACATATTTGAAAGTATTAGATAACCAAAATATCTGGAAAATATTTAGTTAAAAATACAAATATTAAAACAAAATCGAAAACAGAAAGAAAAAACAATACCCGTGAAAGTGGAAATAAGGAGGAGGCAGAGCAGACGATACACAGGAAGGCAGTAATCATCATCCCCGTGTGAACCAGCCAGAGAAGAACTCCTTCGCCTCACCGTCCACCCGCGTACGATCAGCTGAGTGAAGTTGCCTCGTGTTGCAGTAAACTTTATCTGTAAAAGGACAATTTACTTTTACTTTTATTGTTTATCTTACTGTTTATAACTATTTATTTTCTCTTACATAATGTACACTAAGTATGGGAGTGTACAGTAAGTTATACCGGATGGCAACAAATTCACATTCGTCTTGCAAATATTAAAACATTACCCTAACAACAGTATTGTATAACAACACGAGCTAAAGTGATGTGTAAAAAGGTCTGTTGCAAAAAGAAATATTATTCTTTTAAGTCTTTTTCAGTTTGTTCAGTGTTAACAACATTATAGGTCATATTTCATGCAGTATGCATATACAATTTTTGCTGAAGGTTTAATACTTTTCTGTTTACTGATGATGTAAAACCCTGGTTAAAATACTTTAGAGTCGTTTACAAAATATTTGGTGCGTTTTACGGAGCATTGTATGTTTTTACAGCATGCGAGGCGGCAGGTATGTGGAGTTTTAAGAGCACTTCACGCTATAGCTCAGTTGGCCACGGATTAGCGAATTAAGAACTGAAAATGTTTGGATCGTCATCTGTTTCGTGTAAGCTGTGTCGGACATTTTGTGCTACATTAAAGTCCAGCGATCTGTGGCAGCTGTCGGGCTCCTGCCTGACCACCCTTTGCCTAAGAAGAGCGATTGTCTGAAGGTGTTCGAGTAGTTACTCAATTGTGAAAAAGTGATAGTGAGTCCCATAGACATGGCTGCCAGTTAGGGACAGTGTGGATACGGCACACTACATAGCATGTCTTCGGTAAGTAAAGGAGGCCGTGTAGCCAAGACTGGACTCAACCGCCTTCACTTCCCCAATTACAGCTAGGTGGACTGGGAACGCCTCGGGATTATCATATCTATAATGCCAGACGGTAACACTATCCCCTTGACACCTCGGAGACTATACAGTACTGTGTTCGGGGCGTGTTTGTGGGTCTCTACTGCCGCCTCCCTATCGTTGAGTTGCTCCCCACTTACCGTAACCAGTCGAGGTCACTGTGGGAGGCCATGTACGGTACAGTACAGCACAGAGTCACGCCCCCCTCAACAACGTCCGCACCTCGCCTGCTGAATACAGTAATTGCAAATGTGACCATAAACCCCAACAATTGTAGCAAGTTACAAGTCCCGGGATTTGCCCCTGGTATTAACACAGTGACAAGCGTCCCATTCCTGGTAAGTAGCAGGTGGCCGGAGGTAGTGCAATCCTCTCCCAGACTACACGGAGATGAGAGAGAGCTGTGTTACGAACCCCTCCACCCAGCACTACGAAGCACGCCATCTATTGTCCTGATCTACCTACCCAGCACCACGAGCAACGCCATCTAGGGACGAGACACGAGTATGACTCGTCTTAGTTACCACTCCGAGGTTTCCCTTCTCCCTATCCTGGTTGTTGCGTCACCTCCTCAGTCTTCTTTGTCAGCTCCAATTCGAGGAGAGAGGACTTGGCTCTGGGCAGTGACCACAGGATCATCTATCCTCTAAACCTACGTGCAGTGACTACCTACCGTCTTCTACAATACTCAGCCTTACTCGTCAGCCATCTCAGCTCCTCACTTAAGTACTAGTATCTTGTATTAATTTCCCCGCGTCCACTTGCTTCGAGATTGTTTTATGTTTATTAATATGTATATACTGTTAATGTTTAGGTTAAGTTTGGTTAAGGGTAATTTATAAGCTGAATATTTTGTTAAGGAATTTATGGTACTCTATTATATACAACGAAAACTCGCATCCTTTGTCTACCCTTTTATAGTCCGATTGTCTTTGTTTTTTTTTATTGTTGTTACCTGTTGGGATCTGGGTAGACGTATAACTATATTCTAAATCCCCAACTCGTAACAAATGGCGACCGTGACAGGACACGACCTTAAGTACCATATTCCTTCCTCCCTTGTAACTCAGTGTTAATTATTCCTCCCAGTCACTTCTGTTCACAATTGCTTTACGGTAGTTTAAAGTTTCCTTCATATGTGTGTGCATATATTGGTATTATCGTATAGTAAGAGTGACAGACGTAGGATATTAGGTTCCAAGTGTCATAAGGCTTACCTGTTATTACACGTGGTAGTCGTGTAGTAAGTCTTATCGAGTGTTGGGAAGAATCCGGATCTGTTTAATGCCGTACCCTCACTCAGAGTAGGTTGTTCCATAGTCACTAGTTTACGGTGAAGTGATATCTTGGGACGTCACGCTCTACCAGGACCCCATAATTATAAAGCCTCAATTATTGTTCTTCTCATTATCTCATTCAGGGTCAATCATACCAAACTCCAGGGTTGTTAATCCGGATCTTTATATTAATGCCGTAATACGCCCTTCCTCTTTCAAGTATATCAGGGTTGTTAATCCGGATCTTTATATTTATGCCGAAATACGCCCTTCCTCTTTCAAGTCTCTTATCCTTATCTAAGGATCTTCTCGGAAGAACAATAATCATAAGTGTAATTTCCCTAGGTATAACTTGGTTAGTTTTCGGGACTTTCTGGTTATCCACTGCCGTGATATTTTCTAGGGTTATCCACTTATCTTATCTTTGGACCATTAGTTAATTTATCCTATTTTTCTTTTAACAATGGCCACCCTTTAGGGTTTTATTCTGTGATTTTATTGGAAAATCCTTCCGTAGCTTAAATTACGTGTTAATATCCCGAAGAAAAGAATGGAAAAGAAATAGCCAACTATTATATCCCATTTTCACAGCAACTGACTAAGGAAATGTTAAAAATCATGTGATTGAAGTGCTGGTTCAACATGAAGTTTTAAAAGAATCCGCTGTTGACAGATTAACGCCCATGTCCAAGAAACTTCAACCACTATCCACCACCCCTCCTCACTCAGAAGTTGCTTCAGGTCTGGCTAGCCCTCAAGAAAAACACAACGAATAGACGCCTTGGAACTAGAACGAGCTAGGTTCGAGTTCCAAATCAAAATGAAAGAACTCGAGTTGGAACAGGCCAAGTTGGAGCAGCAGGCCAAGTTGGAGCCTGAAGAAAGGTCGGAACAGGCCAAGTTGGAACAGGCCAAGTTGGAGCATAAGTTGGAGCATGAGGAAATGATGGAACGGGCCAAGTTGGAGCAGAGGTTAGACTGAAAGAACTACAGGTAAGAGAGATAGAAGTCACCTTAACATCGGAGTTTAGATCAAAAGAAGTGGCATTAAGAGAGAAACTAGCTGCTTTTAACCCTGCTACTGCTTCTTCCCTTGTTCCCGGGTTTGATGAATCCGATATGGACGGGTCATTTAGGACTTTTGAGAAAATAGCCGGGAAGAATGAGTGGCCAAAGGACCAGTGGGTGTCGCGTTAGTCTTAAATTATATGGTAAGGCCTGTAGAGTTTATAACTGCTTAGACTGGTGACTGATGACTATGATAACGTAAAAAAGAATATCCTCACCTCTTATGCTATCACGCCAGATGGATATCGGCAGAAGTTTCGTAAACTAACCAAAACATTTTCACACACCTTTGTTGAGTTTGCTCAAGAAAAGCTTAGGTTTTTCAAGAAGTGGTTAGAGGCTACAGAGACCTCCACATTTCAGGATTTATTAAACTTGGTAGTCCTGGAGGAGTGGAAGAGCAAGATACCATTTCACATCTTGAAGCATGTAGAGGAGCGTGGAGCTGATGCGTATGCCTTGCTGGTAGAGTCACTGGGCAGTAGGGAACGTGGTACTTTCCAGCAAGTTAGGTCCTCCTCTGATGATAACCTTGGGGACGTGAGTGGTAGGTCGAAAAGTCCCACACCTACCCCCCCCCCCTGATGCAACCAAGTTTTATTGTTCTTACGGTAAAAAACCAGGCCATACGATCCAGTCTTGTAAACACCCAAAGTGTCGAACTTCTAAAAGTAGTTCCCTGGATCCCAAATTCAAACCAATAGCAACCACCAATGTGGAAAGGCCCCATCAGGATCTCTTCTCTTCATTCACCTATGAGGGAAAAATTTCAATCATAGAGGGGTCTCGTTCTTTCCCTATTCGTATACTACGTGATACGGGCGCAGCACAATCTATCCTCCTGTTTAACGTCATTTCTGATATATCTACCGCATTTACTAATGAGAGGTAATTTCTAATTCAGATCTCATCATTCTTCCTATCCTTTAGCTAAAATTGCACCTCAATGTCCCATATGATTATAGGGGGGTAAAATAGCCGCAAGGAAAGACCCAATGCCTGTCATTCATTTATTGAGTATGACTTGGTAGGAGAATCTAGTGGTTCTAACATAAGATCATCTCCCTTACCTGTCAACTCCACCCACTGACCTTAAAAACTATTCCTCATCTTTTTCCCATCTTGTGCTGTCACCCGGTCACAGAGTGTGCGAAATGGGCCCTCTTCATCTAAAACCACCTCCAATATCTTCCTACCCACAGAAGATCTGTACAATAAGACCATTAGTAAGGATGAGCTCATTACAGCCCAACAATCTGATCCATCTTTGAATAAACTTCATCATGCAGCAGTTGAGGGTAAAGATTTTAACACCCTTCCATGTTTTTATTATCAGGAAGGGGTTTTGATGAGGGCCTTTAGGCCCCCTGAGCTTGCCCATCTAGACACGTGGTCTGAAATACATCAAGTGGTAATTCCCTCCTCAGTCAGACCAGCATTAATTGCCCTTGCCCATGATGGTATTTCAGGACATTTGGGAATCCTGAAAACACACAAAAAGCTCCTCCAACACTTTTATTGGCCTGGACTTAGGAAGGATGTGTCAAAGTACCTAAAATCTTGTCATATTTGTCAAATGGTAGGAAAACCAAATGAAAGTATACCAGCAGCTCCCATTAAGCCCATCCCAGTATTTTCTACACCATTTGAAAAGATTGTTGTGGATTGTGTGGGCCCATTACCAAAGACTAAGAAGGGAAATCAATTCCTGCTCACAGTTATGGATACCAATACACGTTATCCTGAGGCTTTTCCCCTTAAAAGCATCACTTCAAAAAACGTAATCAAACATCTTTTGCACCTTTTCACTTCAGTGGGCATTCCTAAAAAGATCCAATCCGATCAGGGCACCAATTTTACGAGCAATCTTTTCAAACAGGTGATGAAAGACCTCAGTGTGGACCATTGTACATCTTCGGCTTACCACCCACAATCCCAAGGTTGCTTGGAACGGTTCCATCAAAACTTTCAAATCAATGCTAATAAACTATCTCCTCTCAACTATATAGTCCATACTCCTGATCGCCGAAAAGATTCACAACTTGTTCACATTAATCTCCTGAAACTTTACCATTCCAGGCAGTCAGAGGAAGACATCCCAGAGGCTATAAGTCAACCTGTATTGCATACGGTTTTGTCAGGGCCGGAGCCGGAGACAGATGACATGGACCTATTGGAGAATTTAGACTTCCCTCTACCTAAAAAGCCATCTAACAGTCACATACTCAACAACTTGGATGAGTGTTTTCTGTTCTGAATCCATCTCAAGGCAATCAGCCTATCGACTAAATCTGGTAGAGATTATGTGAAAATTAGATTTTTTGTTAAAACATAACTTAGCTGAGCCTAGTACCTCCCCCTGGGCTTTACCTTGCCTTCTCATTCCAAAACCCGATAGCACCTTTCGTTTCTGTACCGATTATCGTAAAGTGAACCAGGTCACTGTCTCAGACTCCTACCCTTTACCTTTGATTAAAGATATAATAGACAGCATAGGCTGTGCAAAATTTATCAGTACCGTGGACCTGTTGAAAGGATATTATCAAGTGGGACTCACGGATAGGGCAAAAATAATCTCGGCATTTATAACTCCATTTGGTCTTTTTCAATATTTAGTTATGGCGTTTGGCTTTTCTAATGCTCCGGCCACATTCCAGAGGGCCATCAATTACCTAATTCAAGACCTAGGTGGGACGTTCGCCTACCTGGATGACCTGGTGGTGGTGTCGGACAGCTGGGACGAACATCTGGTGCGTTTGGAGCTACTGTTTGCCTGACTGCAGGGAGCTGATTCACCATAAACCTGGCTAAATCTGCTTTTGGCAGACTCAGTGGCTACCTGGGACATATCGTTGGGCATGGTATGGTGAGACGAGACGCAAACGTTAGAGCCATCTTGTCCTTCACTCCAGACGAGGAAAGGAACTCATGCCTTCCTGGGGATGTGCGGCTACTACCGTCCGGTTCTGCGTAACTTCTCCAGCGTGGCGGACCCCTCACGGAGCCTTACCAGTTCTGCGGTCACCGGCATCTGGAACCAGAGAGTGCGGCCAGTCTTTCCACCGCCTCAAAGCCTTCCTTGCCTCCAAGCCTGTAGTCCACCCCCCTGACTACACCTCGCCCTTCCATCTACAAATCGACGCTAGTGGTGTCGGAGTGGGGGCTGTGCTCCTACAACCCGACCCAACCACTGATGTTCTTCACCCTGTGGCATACTACTCCGCCAAGTTGAAAAAACATCAGACCAACTACTCGACCATAGAGAAGGAGGCCCTGGCTCTGGTGTTGGCAATAAAGAAGTTTGAATGTTACCTCCAGTCTTGCCCACAAACAACCCTAGTCTTCACCGACCATAACCCACTCACGTTCATCCAAACCAACAAGACCTCCAACCAGCGAATCCTCCGCTGGGCTCTCCTCACCCAGCCCTATAATCTACAAGTCCGGCACATAAAAGGGGTCGACAACCTGATTGCAGACTCCTTATCCCGAGCTCCGGTGGAAATGCAGCAGCTACTCTCCAGACGCACCAGTTGATCACCTCCTTCGCGCCAGCGCTACGGAGGTCTTTGGAGGGGGGGTGTGTTACGAACCCCTCCACCCCGCACTACGAACCACGCCATCTATTGTCTTGATCTAGCTACCCAGCACCACGAGCAACGCCATCTAGGGACGAGACACGAGTATGACTCGTCTTAGTTACCACTCCGAGGTTTCCCTTCTCCCTATCCTGGTTGTTGCGTCACCTCCTCAGTCTTCTTTGTCAGCTCCAATTCGAGGAGAGGGCACTTGGCTCTGGGAAGTGACCACAGGATCATCTATCCTCTAAACATACGTGCAGTGACTACCTACCGTCTTCTACAATACTCAGCCTTACTCGTCAGCCATCTCAGCTCCTCACTTAAGTACTAGTATCTTGTATTAATTTCCCCACGTCCACTTGCTTCCGGTTATTTTGTGTTTATTAATATGTGTATATATACTGTTAATGTTTAGGTTAAGTTTGGTTAAAGATGATTTATAAGCTGAATATTTTGTTAAAGGTTATGGTACTCTATTATATACAACGAAAACTCGCATCCTTTGTCTACCTTTTATAGTCGATTGTCTTTCTGTTTTACATTTTTTATGTTATTACCTGTTGGGATCTGGGTAGGCGTATAACTATATTTCCTAAATCACAACTCGTAACTTAATATATATATATATATATATATATATATATAAATATATATATATATATATATATATATAACTATATATATATAACCGGTCGGAATTTGCTGGACTTTAATTTCTCACTTGACTTGGGGTTTAGTAAAATTTAATAGATGGTAAAGGCAGTGGAAGCGCCCCTTTGAGAAAAATCCCGAACCAGCACAAGAACACTTAAATCTACTACACAAAATGAACTGTCCGTGACCCGTGGAAGGATAGCGTCTGTGACTGGGATGAATGAGACACACTGTAAAATTTAGACACTTATATTCCCTCCAACACTACAAACACAATCAAATAATGGTACACCAATATGCGCACCTCTTAACTTAAACTTTAACCACTACTCTGGGGAATAAAAGTTATACATGACATATAAATTATTAGAAACACAGGCAACAATAAATTTAAAGTATTAAGAAATGTTAATTGCACATATGAACAGGCCTTAAGGGCTTTCACAAAATAATATCAGTCACTTAGGAAATGGTACTAAAAAATAAGAAATTAAATACTCCACAATGAATAGGCCTTAAGGGTCTTCAACAAAATAATATCAGTCACTGAGGAATGGTAATAAAAGATAAGAAATTAAATACTCTACAATGAATAGGCCCTAAGGGCTTTCAGCAAAATAATATCACTCAACAAAATTATAGCACCCCCAACAGGTGTACACTTCCTAACCTAACCTAACCACTGCTCTGGGGAACAAGGTTATACCTGAGATCAGAATTATGAAGAATTAGAGGCATTAAAAGAATCAAATCACAGTATCACTCTGGTTCCACTTAATGGCACAAACATTAAAAAAACACTACTATCAAAATTATTTAAGAAATATTAAACTACACACGTCAAGATAATATCAGTCTGAGGAATGGTGTTAACTACACCCGTGATAAGGAAGATAAAATGTTCCTCTAGGTATCTCCTAGAGTCCTAGACTCACGGTCTCAGTGTGTGACCATTAATATACTCAGATAGCCTCAGTGTACTCCCAGTGCGTCCATGGGCAGGCAGAGAGTGAGCCAATCAGACCTTGCGCAGTTGAGAGAAACTTTAGCTTCCCGTTAGCAAGAGGGTTTCACTAGCTGCTCGGGACATGTGGGGTTGTGCACCGGAGTGGTAAGAACTGATCACCCACTGCTGATGCTGGTCCCGTGTCGTGTTAGTTGTCGGGAGCACTCGTTCACTCAAGAGATCCTTTGCTACCCCGCTAAACAGTGACAGGCCTACACTGATCGGTCCAATGGCGACAATCGCCACCCTCAATCAACAACGGCAGTCAATCTCTCGCAGTCAACTCCGGTCAACTCCAGTCAAGTGGGTTCTGACGGAAACCCTGAAATGAACTCACTGTTAGCTCTAGTTTACTTTATCACTGCCCTATCTAACCCTGTCTGAGATCGAATGAGACTTACTTGTTATACTGCAATAGCGCAGCACAGGTGACTAGGCCACGTGACTATTTCTGATGGACGCGCGGAACGTCTTGTCTGTGTGAATGCTCTCCGGGACTGGCCTAGCCAGCATCGCGTCTCCCCAAGGCGCTAGCTTGGGCCTACGTGATATATTTTCCGCCTAACTAATAACTCCTTGGGACACCCGTAACATTATTCAGACTGCTAAACGATCTATAATAATTTCAAATTCAATCATAGTCCCTTAACTTCATGAATCGCATCATTATTAATTCGGTAAATCATATTTAATATCATATAGGCCTAGTTCCGCAATCTCTCGCTACGAGCAGGC
>NW_024734981.1:0-30122 GCF_018991925.1 Homarus americanus
CCCCGTCAGACAAAGCCCCTCTTAACACTACAACTCTCAAAACCAAATCAAACATACCCAACTTCTATAATCAGCCACCTCGACAAAATCGACTTAACTCAAGACTGAAACCTAACAACCTATATCTCACTCTCACCTCCGTTCACAATTTGACATAGCTCAAATCTGCCTCCTGCTATTACTAAACAACTCTCCTACGATACACTCATCCTTTCTCACTACGAATACTTTGACATTTCAAACTCAAAGATTCAAAACTCTTCCCCCAACTCTCTCCATTTCTCTCTGACATAGCTAAAAGACCCACAACTCTCAGAACCTAATCAAATATACCCAACGTCTGTGACATCCAATTCTTAATAAAATTGACCCAACCCTAGACTGAAACCACTCAACCTATATCTCATTCTAGTATCCGTTCACAATTTGACAAAAAAGCTCAAATCTGTCTGCTGCTATTACTAAAAACTCTCCTACGATACGCTCATCCTTCCTTACTATGAATACTTTGACATTTCAAGCTCAAAGATTCAAAAACCCTTCCTCCAACTCGCTCCATTCCTCTTTGACATAGCTCAAAGACTTTACCTTCATCTTTCTCCAAACAACCCTACGACTAGCAAAATTTCCATATCTTCACCTTCTCTGTTTACTTTGATCGTGAGCTGCCTGTGCGTCCGTCCACCTGCGTTTCTCGGCTTGCGCCGCCGCCGTGGCGGGGCGGTTCTTCCTACGCTTACCGACACTGCCCGAGCTAAGACGACAATCAGAACACCCGCGTTGGCCCTTTGCCTGCCCGGACCTGCTCCCGCCCTCCCTCTGCCTCGTCCTGACTGTAGTTGTTGCACCCTCAGGGCTTTTTGCCACCCCCTCACGCAAGCGGTGTTTAGCCACTGCACCTGTTCTCTCCTTCTAAAATTCACTTCCATCCTCCCTTTATTCTTCCTCTGAACCTCCTTCCCCCCTGTCACTAGCATTTTTCTAGTTCTAGTTCTAGGCGAAGCCACACCAGGACCACCTGTAGTAGCAACCACAACAACATGACTGGACGAGGCAAAGGAGGCAAGGGACTTGGAAAGGGTGGCGCCAAGCGTCATCGTAAGGTGCTTCGTGACAACAGCCAGGGTATCACCAAGCCCGCCATTCGTCGTCTAGCTCGGCGTGGAGGTGTTAAACGTATATCCGGCCTCATCTACGAGGAGACCCGCGGCGTCCTCAAGGTGTTTCTGGAGAACGTCATCCGTGACGCCGTCACCTACACCGAGCACGCAAAAAGGAAGACCGTCACCGCCATGGATGTGGTTTATGCCCTGAAACGGCAGGGCCGCACCCTTTATGGTTTTGGTGGTTAATCAACCTGATGGACGGGCGCACACCACCACCACCACCACGACAAACAAATATACGGACCTAATTTTAGGTCCACATTTAAATTGCTAAAGAGTTGGTTAGACACTGAGTAAATCGTTGAAAATATATCCAATAACATGATCCTCTCTAATTCTGGACTTGTGGTATGAGTATAGGTTGTGTGTGAACGTGTTGGAACCACTTCCTAATAATTGTCAGTCAGTCAGTCAACATTCACCTAACCTCCAGGTACCTCACCTAACTTCCTGTAGCGTCACCGAACCTCACGAAATGTAACCCAATGTAGTTTATAATCTATCCTAACATGACATAACATAACCACGCACTATATTACTTCGGTAAGAGTAATGAGTTTTAATACACAAAGTTGCAGTTATCATTCATTCATACATACATACATACATACATACATACATACATGCTAGTGGCAGGGGGGGATTGAAGTGAATTTTAGGAGGATAGAATAGGTGCAGTGGCTAAACAGCGCTTGCGTGAGGGACTTTAAGCAGCAACTCGCCTGGATGCGGCAGGATAGAGTCAGGTCAAGCGTCCGGTGCATGTTGGGTTCCGCCATGGTTTCTCAGTGTTTGGTCGGCTTGATTGTGTGTGTGTTGTTTTCTTGTTTGGAGGAAATGTCTTGGTATTCTTCTTCTTAGCTTGAAGTTGATTTTCTTCTAACTCTTCTCCTCTTGTTGTTCGTCTTCCCCGTGTCTGCTATCATTCTGTAAAGACTCTATATATGTATGTAGGTATGAGTGAGTAACAGTTGCCGGTTACAGTGATACTTCATATTCGCTGGTGTTGTACTGTATGGCTTCGGTATTTCTTAATATACAAACGGCACCGTTAGGGGATTGAGGTATTTAAAAACCAGCCTACATTACTTATATATAGAAATAAATAATGTGGCTTGGACAATAATGACGACTACTCTCTCCTACCTAACCCAAACAAGGGCTTTTCGAAAGTATACATTGGACACAATTGACTTAGTACATACATTGGTGGTTTAACAAAAGCCCTCATTAGAGAAAGGTGAAGGAGCACACAGTGAACATACAGATTAATGTTTGCACGCATAGATCATGTAAGGTGAGGTGTTGAACACCAGACACGTAGTGTAGTAACTCCCTCACAGATGGCGTTATGAGGGGCCTGATGATGTAGCAGTTACCTCACAGATGGTGTTATGAGGAACTTCACATGATGATGCTGTAGCAAAACATTCACTACGTGGTGTCGTAGCATCTTGGGGACACCACGTGGTCGACATGACTCACTCATTCAAGTGGGTGAGGTGTGGTCCCAGGCCTCTCTATCGTGGAGTCTCAGGGGAAGTATAACCGGGTACCTGGGACCTCACTGTGTGAAGGTGGTTAGCTAGCTTGGGTAAGACTCAACTGCCGAGTTGTTTTTCACTGAGTTAAGCACTGTTCACCACTATTCATCACTGGTTCCATTCCTTTGCCAAATGAGGTAGTACCTTATGGCAAGAACTTGTTGATAGTCCGGTGGGGAGGAGGGTTCAGGGGAGTGAGTTGGTATGGGCCAACATATAAATAATAATAATAATAATAATAATTAACGGTTTATTGAAAGTGCTTGGCAGCCAGAAGGCTGAAAATATACAGTTACATATTTGGGGAATGGGTTACGAATTACAAATAATATACAAGTAACATGAGTGACACAAATAAGACATATAATAACTAGCTGGGGAAAAGCTCAAACTACAGTTCATTTCAACATAGTGACAGTGCAAGGAGTAGTGTTTACTGGGAGTGAGTACACTGATTTATTACAAGTTATCGATAATTTTTACAATGGTTGGGACTGGGCTGTTCTTATAGAGATCAGTTCGTGCACGTATGGGCTGGATGCGGTTGTGGTGTCGAAGAGCAATTCTCGGACTAGGGATCTCAGGTGGTAGTAGGAGCCGGTGTCGGGGATGGTGTAGAAGCTTCTTACCAAATTTGCAGATGAGGTCGTGGTGATGGTCAGTGAGAGTCTAAAGGGTCGGTCAGTGTGTTGAGCGCTTCTTGATATGTGGAGTAGGAAGGGTAGAGAATAATCTTGCATGGCCTCTTTTGCACTTTTTCTAGGTGTTTACGTTGTGTGGCATTTAGGGAAGAAGACCAGGTGAGCTTGGGAAGTATGAATGTTGTGTAAACACTGAGGAGCTCGTGTGCAGGAACACCGAGGGACTTGAGTCGGCGTAGGAGGTGGAGACGGAAACTGGAGGATTTGATAACTTCACTGACGTGTGGTTTCTAATTTAGTTTGTTGTCTATATGTATGTGTGTGTGTGTGTGTATATACTACTGTACTTTTTAGATCCTCCTACGCAACCTAACCTATTATAGTTAAGTATAGTAGGCTATACACTATTTTGTTAGTATGTGTTATAAAATGTAATTGCATGTTATTATTATTAATATTATTATTATTAATATTATTATTATTCTTATTATTATTAGTATTATTATTATTATTATTATTATTTTTATTATTGTTATTATTATTACATACTAATATAATACTAAGTTGCCCACCAGATTTCCTCAGAGATGGGAGGAGCACATTGGCGGCGGTGTTGTTTATACTCCGCCCGATTACTGATTCCTATTCACCGAGCCAGAGCTGGCGGGCGGCGTGTTATGTGCCACGTTTTGTTTCCCATTGGGCGTACCGCTCAGCTGGGGAGTTGGAGATTTCATAAAAAGAAAGTTTGAGTGGAGAGCACACCTTTTCCTTCACATACAGTTATCTTAGACCATCTACTAGTATAATAGTTTGCACAAAAATACTCTACACTCTTTATAGGTTATTGTTATGTTGTTGTTTTTTTTTTTACTTCTCATCAGATTGTGCATTCAACTAATATACACTAATAGTGTGTTTATTATTATGTTTTATAGTATTATTTCGTAAAATATTGGGTAACACAATTATAGTCACTAGTATAGTCTATTATATTATTGGGGTTTATAGCAGTTTGTGGTCTAATAGTATCATGCTTTATGAGTGGTGTTCTATGTAGTGATGATTAGGCAATAAAATATGCTTTGGGTGTTTATAGCAGTTTGTGGTCTACTAGTATCATGCTTTATGGGTGGTGTTCTATGTAGTGATGATTAGGCCATAAAATATGCTTTTGGTTTATTGCTAACAAAATATACTTTGCTCTACCGCTGTAGTGCAATACATGGTGAAACTTACATACACCGTTAATAAAGTATTGATGGAAGAAGAAGTAAGAGGAAGAATTGTGGAGGTAATGAACAGTGAGACAATGTATAGCCTCCGGGATGGCGGCAGCGTTTCTGTTATTAATATATAATAAGACAATAGGAAAATATGTTGTTGTCTCTACCTGTATTATTACCTTTGCGATAGCATGGTTAAATTTGGGGAGGACAGAGGAAGGAGCAGGAGGTTAGGAAGGGATTTGTAGTGGGAGAGATAGTGTCTGTGATCCTCGGATCACCACTCCTCGGATTATGTCAGTTCAAGTTTAGAAGCTCAATCAACTTTCCCTGATTACGAATTGGCAACCTTTCGATTTACAACAGGTACCTACTTACTGCTACAGTAGGTAGGTGAACAGGGACCAAGGGGGCTAGGAAGAGTGTCCAAACAACTTGCCTGTGTGATGTAGTCGTGGCCAGAATTAGGTTAGGATACAGACACATCTGGCTAGTTAGTAACGCTGTACCCATACCGGAACACTCAGCATGTAAACTTTGTGATACACCTTTAAAGCACTATATTATTGAATGTGACACTGTCAAAGACATCTTGAACTATGTCATTACTTCATTGAGGACATTACATTCTTGCTGTTTATCCCAAATTGGCTAGCCCACACACTGATTAGTCAACAGTTAGAATATGACTCCAATGTATGCTGCTGGTAAATGTGTACTGTCAATGAACCAGAGTGAAAATAAGGTCGCCTCCCTTGCTGCTGCTGCTGCTGCTTGCTGCGCCCTTCTAAGTCCCGTTTAAGTCCCCCACCCCAGGCCCCCGCAGTACCCCTTCACATCTACACCATTCAAAAACATTTACACTCAATTTCCACAGAGTGTTATCCTGCAAAACGTTGATGTCGTATATTTCTCTCTTTAAGTGATATCCTGTGGCTCCGAAAGGAGCCTGTTTGGTTAGGTTGTCTTGTGTGAACGAACCTTGGGTTCTTATTTCTTCTCTGTCTTCTTGGGGAGGAGCACAGCTTGGATGTTAGGAAGGACACCCCCTTGGGCAATGGTGACTCCAGATAGGAGCTTGTTCAGCTCCTCGTCATTGCGAATGGCAAGCTGAAGATGACGCGGGATAATGCGGGTCTTCTTGTTGTCGCGGGCGGCGTTACCGGCCAGCTCGAGCACTTCTGCTGCCAGGTACTCCATGACGGCTGCAAGGTACACAGGTGCACCTGCACCAACACGCTCAGCATAGTTGCCTTTACGCAAGAGACGGTGGATCCTACCCACGGGGAACTGGAGTCCGGCCCTGCTAGAACGGGACTTTGACTTGCCCTTCACCTTGCCTCCCTTGCCGCGTCCTGACATGTTGCTGCTGCTGCTTTTCGTGATAGGAGTTAAATTTCCGCCCGCCACCTTGGTCTTTTATACCAAGCTCAGGATCAGGCCAGGTGGCCGTCTCGCGGACCCAACCAATGTAAGAGAGCCGTAGCTGCAGCCAGTCTGATCCTGAGCGGCCCGCTCGGTATATAAGGAAAAGTTAGTCGGGCCAGTTTTCAATTCTCTCGCTCCGCGCCACGAGTAACTGTGCCGCCATGCCTCCCAAAACTTCCGGAAAGGCTGCCAAGAAGGCTGGAAAGGCCCAGAAGGCCATTGCCAAGGGTGACAAGAAGAAGAAGCGCAGGAGGAAGGAAAGCTACAGCATCTACATCTACAAGGTACTGAAGCAAGTGCACCCCGACACAGGAGTCTCCTCCAAAGCTATGTCCATCATGAACTCTTTCGTGAACGACATCTTCGAGCGCATCGCTGCCGAGGCTTCCCGCCTGGCGCACTACAACAAACGCTCCACCATTACAAGTCGGGAAATCCAGACAGCTGTCCGACTCTTGCTGCCCGGTGAACTGGCCAAGCATGCCGTGTCTGAGGGCACCAAGGCTGTCACCAAGTACACCTCTTCCAAGTAAGAGGTTACTTGTGCACAACAAACACGCCATCCCACTACTACAACTTAATCGGCTCCTTCGGAGCCACAGTTACATGTTAAAGAGACAGTTACCGACAGTGATATATTGAGAGGGAAATAAATAAAAAAAAATTATAATAATCTGCATTCTCTATTGGCGTAGAAACAGGACTAAATCGAAACATTATAAATAAATAAATAAATTCTGCGTGGAGTACTTTTACACCCACTGCAAAGTGACATACATGGAGTGTGTTTGGGTTTCATTTCTTGTTTGCAGCACGCCTATTTCATGTAAACAATTCATTTTATTTTATTTTATTGAATTTTCTTTTATTTTAGTTATTTATTTACTTACTTATTCTTTATATATTAATTTGTTACTAGCTCTTGTTTGTTGCACCCACCCACCTCCCGAATTGATGACCTACTATACATTCGTGCCTGCACGAATGTTACCAACTTACCGTTAGGCGATTTGGGTAACCGAAATTAACGCTCTCCTACCACCAACCATTTCGATTGTCATGAAAATTATCTTCAGAACAGTTCTTTGGCCCTGAGAAGGGCCGAGTTATAGATGTCTGGTAGGTTTTGTTGTGCTTTTTCTTTTTCCCCAAGGAAGAGGACTTAAGCACGCTCTCCGCGGATGCGCCGGGCCAGCTGGATGTCCTTGGGCATGATGGTAACGCGCTTGGCGTGAATGGCACACAGGTTGGTGTCCTCGAAAAGACCCACCAGGTAAGCCTCAGAGGCTTCCTGCAGAGCCATGACGGCAGACGACTGGAAGCGCAGGTCAGTCTTGAAATCCTGGGCGATCTCACGCACCAGGCGCTGGAAGGGCAGCTTCCTGATGAGTAGCTCTGTGCTCTTCTGGTAACGACGGATCTCACGAAGGGCGACGGTTCCGGGCCTGTAACGATGGGGCTTCTTGACACCACCGGTGGCTGGGGCGGACTTGCGAGCTGCCTTGGTGGCAAGCTGCTTCCGTGGAGCCTTGCCTCCAGTGGACTTGCGGGCAGTCTGTTTAGTACGGGCCATCTCGACGACGAAATAGTCAATACGGGCGGCCCGGCAGGCGGGCGGGCTTATATACAGACATTCTCCACCTCAGTGGCCACCTCATTGGCCACGAGTGCCGCATGCGTCATCCGCAAGCTACGCCCCACCTCCAAGAGGGAGGGACGGCCTTGGATGAACGATACTACCGCTGCGTCCACAGCACGCCACCTACTCCCACCAAACCGTGGGCGAAGCCACACCAGGACCACCTGTAGTAGCAACCACAACAACATGACTGGACGAGGCAAAGGAGGCAAGGGACTTGGAAAGGGTGGCGCCAAGCGTCATCGTAAGGTGCTTCGTGACAACATCCAGGGTATCACCAAGCCCGCCATTCGTCGTCTAGCTCGGCGTGGAGGTGTTAAACGTATATCCGGCCTCATCTACGAGGAGACCCGCGGCGTCCTCAAGGTGTTTCTGGAGAACGTCATCCGTGACGCCGTCACCTACACCGAGCACGCAAAAAGGAAGACCGTCACCGCCATGGATGTGGTTTATGCCCTGAAACGGCAGGGCCGCACCCTTTATGGTTTTGGTGGTTAATCAACCTGATGGACGGGCGCACACCACCACCACCACCACGACAAACAAATATACGGACCTAATTTTAGGTCCACATTTAAATCGCTAAAGAGTTGGTTAGACACTGAGTAAATCGTTGAAAATATATCCAATAACATGATCCTCTCTAATTCTGGACTTGTGGTATGAGTATAGGTTGTGTGTGAACGTGTTGGAACCACTTCCTAATAATTGTCAGTCAGTCAGTCAGTCACATTCACCTAACCTCCAGGTACCTCACCTAACTTCCTGTAGCGTCACCGAACCTCACGAAATGTAACCCAATGTAGTTTATAATCTATCCTAACATGACATAACATAACCACGCACTATATTACTTCGGTAAGAGTAATGAGTTTTAATACGCAAAGTTGCAGTTAGCATTCATTCATACATACATACATACATACATACATACATGCTAGTGGCAGGGGGGATTGAAGTGAATTTTAGGAGGATAGAATAGGTGCAGTGGCTAAACAGCGCTTGCGTGAGGGACTTTAAGCAGCAACTCGCCTGGATGCGGCAGGATAGAGTCAGGTCAAGCGTCCGGTGCATGTTGGGTTCCGCCATGGTTTCTCAGTGTTTGGTCGGCTTGATTGTGTGTGTGTTGTTTTCTTGTTTGGAGGAAATGTCTTGGTATTCTTCTTCTTAGCTTGAAGTTGATTTTCTTCTAACTCTTCTCCTCTTGTTGTTCGTCTTCCCCGTGTCTGCTATCATTCTGTAAAGACTCTATATATGTATGTAGGTATGAGTGAGTAACAGTTGCCGGTTACAGTGATACTTCATATTCGCTGGTGTTGTACTGTATGGCTTCGGTATTTCTTAATATACAAACGGCACCGTTAGGGGATTGAGGTATTTAAAAACCAGCCTACATTACTTATATATAGAAATAAATAATGTGGCTTGGACAATAATGACGACTACTCTCTCCTACCTAACCCAAACAAGGGCTTTTCGAAAGTATACATTGGACACAATTGACTTAGTACATACATTGGTGGTTTAACAAAAGCCCTCATTAGAGAAAGGTGAAGGAGCACACAGTGAACATACAGATTAATGTTTGCACGCATAGATCATGTAAGGTGAGGTGTTGAACACCAGACACGTAGTGTAGTAACTCCCTCACAGATGGCGTTATGAGGGGCCTGATGATGTAGCAGTTACCTCACAGATGGTGTTATGAGGAACTTCACATGATGATGCTGTAGCAAAACATTCACTACGTGGTGTCGTAGCATCTTGGGGACACCACGTGGTCCACATGACTCACTCATTCAAGTGGGTGAGGTGTGGTCCCAGGCCTCTCTATCGTGGAGTCTCAGGGGAAGTATAACCGGGTACCTGGGACCTCACTGTGTGAAGGTGGTTAGCTAGCTTGGGTAAGACTCAACTGCCGAGTTGTTTTTCACTGAGTTAAGCACTGTTCACCACTATTCATCACTGGTTCCATTCCTTTGCCAAATGAGATAGTACCTTATGGCAAGAACTTGTTGATAGTCCGGTGGGGAGGAGGGTTCAGGGGAGTGAGTTGGTATGGGCCAACATATAAATAATAATAATAATAATAATTAACGGTTTATTGAAAGTGCTTGGCAGCCAGAAGGCTGAAAATATACAGTTACATATTTGGGGAATGGGTTACGAATTACAAATAATATACAAGTAACATGAGTGACACAAATAAGACATATAATAACTAGCTGGGGAAAAGCTCAAACTACAGTTCATTTCAACATAGTGACAGTGCAAGGAGTAGTGTTTACTGGGAGTGAGTACACTGATTTATTACAAGTTATCGATAATTTTTACAATGGTTGGGACTGGGCTGTTCTTATAGCGATCAGTTCGTGCACGTATGGGCTGGATGCGGTTGTGGTGTCGAAGAGCAATTCTCGGACTAGGGATCTCAGGTGGTAGTAGGAGCCGGTGTCGGGGATGGTGTAGAAGCTTCTTACCAAATTTGCAGATGAGGTCGTGGTGATGGTCAGTGAGAGTCTAAAGGGTCGGTCAGTGTGTTGAGCGCTTCTTGATATGTGGAGTAGGAAGGGTAGAGAATAATCTTGCATGGCCTCTTTTGCACTTTTTCTAGGTGTTTACGTTGTGTGGCATTTAGGGAAGAAGACCAGGTGAGCTTGGGAAGTATGAATGTTGTGTAAACACTGAGGAGCTCGTGTGCAGGAACACCGAGGGACTTGAGTCGGCGTAGGAGGTGGAGACGGAAACTGGAGGATTTGATAACTTCACTGACGTGTGGTTTCTAATTTAGTTTGTTGTCTATATGTATGTGTGTGTGTGTGTGTATATACTACTGTACTTTTTAGATCCTCCTACGCAACCTAACCTATTATAGTTAAGTATAGTAGGCTATACACTATTTTGTTAGTATGTGTTATAAAATGTAATTGCATGTTATTATTATTAATATTATTATTATTAATATTATTATTATTCTTATTATTATTAGTATTATTATTATTATTATTATTATTTTTATTATTGTTATTATTATTACATACTAATATAATACTAAGTTGCCCACCAGATTTCCTCAGAGATGGGAGGAGCACATTGGCGGCGGTGTTGTTTATACTCCGCCCGATTACTGATTCCTATTCACCGAGCCAGAGCTGGCGGGCGGCGTGTTATGTGCCACGTTTTGTTTCCCATTGGGCGTACCGCTCAGCTGGGGAGTTGGAGATTTCATAAAAAGAAAGTTTGAGTGGAGAGCACACCTTTTCCTTCACATACAGTTATCTTAGACCATCTACTAGTATAATAGTTTGCACAAAAATACTCTACACTCTTTATAGGTTATTGTTATGTTGTTGTTTTTTTTTTTACTTCTCATCAGATTGTGCATTCAACTAATATACACTAATAGTGTGTTTATTATTATGTTTTATAGTATTATTTCGTAAAATATTGGGTAACACAATTATAGTCACTAGTATAGTCTATTATATTATTGGGGTTTATAGCAGTTTGTGGTCTAATAGTATCATGCTTTATGAGTGGTGTTCTATGTAGTGATGATTAGGCAATAAAATATGCTTTGGGTGTTTATAGCAGTTTGTGGTCTACTAGTATCATGCTTTATGGGTGGTGTTCTATGTAGTGATGATTAGGCCATAAAATATGCTTTTGGTTTATTGCTAACAAAATATACTTTGCTCTACCGCTGTAGTGCAATACATGGTGAAACTTACATACACCGTTAATAAAGTATTGATGGAAGAAGAAGTAAGAGGAAGAATTGTGGAGGTAATGAACAGTGAGACAATGTATAGCCTCCGGGATGGCGGCAGCGTTTCTGTTATTAATATATAATAAGACAATAGGAAAATATGTTGTTGTCTCTACCTGTATTATTACCTTTGCGATAGCATGGTTAAATTTGGGGAGGACAGAGGAAGGAGCAGGAGGTTAGGAAGGGATTTGTAGTGGGAGAGATAGTGTCTGTGATCCTCGGATCACCACTCCTCGGATTATGTCAGTTCAAGTTTAGAAGCTCAATCAACTTTCCCTGATTACGAATTGGCAACCTTTCGATTTACAACAGGTACCTACTTACTGCTACAGTAGGTAGGTGAACAGGGACCAAGGGGGCTAGGAAGAGTGTCCAAACAACTTGCCTGTGTGATGTAGTCGTGGCCAGAATTAGGTTAGGATACAGACACATCTGGCTAGTTAGTAACGCTGTACCCATACCGGAACACTCAGCATGTAAACTTTGTGATACACCTTTAAAGCACTATATTATTGAATGTGACACTGTCAAAGACATCTTGAACTATGTCATTACTTCATTGAGGACATTACATTCTTGCTGTTTATCCCAAATTGGCTAGCCCACACACTGATTAGTCTACAATTACAATATGACTCCAATGTATGCTGCTGGTAAATGTGTACTGTCAATGAACCAGAGTGAAAATAAGGTCGCCTCCCTTGCTGCTGCTGCTGCTTCTGCGCCCTTCTAAGTCCCGTTTAAGTCCCCCACCCCAGGCCCCCGCAGTACCCCTTCACATCTACACCATTCAAAAACATTTACACTCAATTTGCACAGAGTGTTATCCTGCAAAACGTTGATGTCGTATATTTCTCTCTTTAAGTGATATCCTGTGGCTCCGAAAGGAGCCTGTTTGGTTAGGTTGTCTTGTGTGAACGAACCTTGGGTTCTTATTTCTTCTCTGTCTTCTTGGGGAGGAGCACAGCTTGGATGTTAGGAAGGACACCCCCTTGGGCAATGGTGACTCCAGACAGGAGCTTGTTCAGCTCCTCGTCATTGCGAATGGCAAGCTGAAGATGACGCGGGATAATGCGGGTCTTCTTGTTGTCGCGGGCGGCGTTACCGGCCAGCTCGAGCACTTCTGCTGCCAGGTACTCCATGACGGCTGCAAGGTACACAGGTGCACCTGCACCAACACGCTCAGCATAGTTGCCTTTACGCAAGAGACGGTGGATCCTACCCACGGGGAACTGGAGTCCGGCCCTGCTAGAACGGGACTTTGACTTGCCCTTCACCTTGCCTCCCTTGCCGCGTCCTGACATGTTGCTGCTGCTGCTTTTCGTGATAGGAGTTAAATTTCCGCCCGCCACCTTGGTCTTTTATACCAAGCTCAGGATCAGGCCAGGTGGCCGTCTCGCGGACCCAACCAATGTAAGAGAGCCGTAGCTGCAGCCAGTCTGATCCTGAGCGGCCCGCTCGGTATATAAGGAAAAGTTAGTCGGGCCAGTTTTCAATTCTCTCGCTCCGCGCCACGAGTAACTGTGCCGCCATGCCTCCCAAAACTTCCGGAAAGGCTGCCAAGAAGGCTGGAAAGGCCCAGAAGGCCATTGCCAAGGGTGACAAGAAGAAGAAGCGCAGGAGGAAGGAAAGCTACAGCATCTACATCTACAAGGTACTGAAGCAAGTGCACCCCGACACAGGAGTCTCCTCCAAAGCTATGTCCATCATGAACTCTTTCGTGAACGACATCTTCGAGCGCATCGCTGCCGAGGCTTCCCGCCTGGCGCACTACAACAAACGCTCCACCATTACAAGTCGGGAAATCCAGACAGCTGTCCGACTCTTGCTGCCCGGTGAACTGGCCAAGCATGCCGTGTCTGAGGGCACCAAGGCTGTCACCAAGTACACCTCTTCCAAGTAAGAGGTTACTTGTGCACAACAAACACGCCATCCCACTACTACAACTTAATCGGCTCCTTCGGAGCCACAGTTACATGTTAAAGAGACAGTTACCGACAGTGATATATTGAGAGGGAAATAAATAAAAAAAAATTATAATAATCTGCATTCTCTATTGGCGTAGAAACAGGACTAAATCGAAACATTATAAATAAATAAATAAATTCTGCGTGGAGTACTTTTACACCCACTGCAAAGTGACATACATGGAGTGTGTTTGGGTTTCATTTCTTGTTTGCAGCACGCCTATTTCATGTAAACAATTCATTTTATTTTATTTTATTGAATTTTCTTTTATTTTAGTTATTTATTTACTTACTTATTCTTTATATATTAATTTGTTACTAGCTCTTGTTTTTTGCACCCACCCACCTCCCGAATTGATGACCTACTATACATTCGTGCCTGCACGACTGTTACCAACTTACCGTTAGGCGATTTGGGTAACCGAAATTAACGCTCTCCTACCACCAACCATTTCGATTGTCATGAAAATTATCTTCAGAACAGTTCTTTGGCCCTGAGAAGGGCCGAGTTATAGATGTCTGGTAGGTTTTGTTGTGCTTTTTCTTTTTCCCCAAGGAAGAGGACTTAAGCACGCTCTCCGCGGATGCGCCGGGCCAGCTGGATGTCCTTGGGCATGATGGTAACGCGCTTGGCGTGAATGGCACACAGGTTGGTGTCCTCGAAAAGACCCACCAGGTAAGCCTCAGAGGCTTCCTGCAGAGCCATGACGGCAGACGACTGGAAGCGCAGGTCAGTCTTGAAATCCTGGGCGATCTCACGCACCAGGCGCTGGAAGGGCAGCTTCCTGATGAGTAGCTCTGTGCTCTTCTGGTAACGACGGATCTCACGAAGGGCGACGGTTCCGGGCCTGTAACGATGGGGCTTCTTGACACCACCGGTGGCTGGGGCGGACTTGCGAGCTGCCTTGGTGGCAAGCTGCTTCCGTGGAGCCTTGCCTCCAGTGGACTTGCGGGCAGTCTGTTTAGTACGGGCCATCTCGACGACGAAATAGTCAATACGGGCGGCCCGGCAGGCGGGCGGGCTTATATACAGACATTCTCCACCTCAGTGGCCACCTCATTGGCCACGAGTGCCGCATGCGTCATCCGCAAGCTACGCCCCACCTCCAAGAGGGAGGGACGGCCTTGGATGAACGATACTACCGCTGCGTCCACAGCACGCCACCTACTCCCACCAAACCGTGGGCGAAGCCACACCAGGACCACCTGTAGTAGCAACCACAACAACATGACTGGACGAGGCAAAGGAGGCAAGGGACTTGGAAAGGGTGGCGCCAAGCGTCATCGTAAGGTGCTTCGTGACAACATCCAGGGTATCACCAAGCCCGCCATTCGTCGTCTAGCTCGGCGTGGAGGTGTTAAACGTATATCCGGCCTCATCTACGAGGAGACCCGCGGCGTCCTCAAGGTGTTTCTGGAGAACGTCATCCGTGACGCCGTCACCTACACCGAGCACGCAAAAAGGAAGACCGTCACCGCCATGGATGTGGTTTATGCCCTGAAACGGCAGGGCCGCACCCTTTATGGTTTTGGTGGTTAATCAACCTGATGGACGGGCGCACACCACCACCACCACCACGACAAACAAATATACGGACCTAATTTTAGGTCCACATTTAAATCGCTAAAGAGTTGGTTAGACACTGAGTAAATCGTTGAAAATATATCCAATAACATGATCCTCTCTAATTCTGGACTTGTGGTATGAGTATAGGTTGTGTGTGAACGTGTTGGAACCACTTCCTAATAATTGTCAGTCAGTCAGTCAGTCAACATTCACCTAACCTCCAGGTACCTCACCTAACTTCCTGTAGCATCACCGAACCTCACGAAATGTAACCCAATGTAGTTTATAATCTATCCTAACATGACATAACATAACCACGCACTATATTACTTCGGTAAGAGTAATGAGTTTTAATACGCAAAGTTGCAGTTATCATTCATTCATATATACATACATACATACATACATAACATGCTAGTGGCAGGGGGGATTGAAGTGAATTTTAGGAGGATAGAATAGGTGCAGTGGCTAAACAGCGCTTGCGTGAGGGACTTTAAGCAGCAACTCGCCTGGATGCGGCAGGATAGAGTCAGGTCAAGCGTCCGGTGCATGTTGGGTTCCGCCATGGTTTCTCAGTGTTTGGTCGGCTTGATTGTGTGTGTGTTGTTTTCTTTTTTGGAGGAAATGTCTTGGTATTCTTCTTCTTAGCTTGAAGTTGATTTACATTTGAAGCCCGGACAGTTGACGTTGGCGGCGATGGTTGGCGGGGACGGCTAAGCGCGGTACATCTTATGTAAGGTATGAGGTAGAGGTAACGAGTTACTTAGAGTTACAGTGATGCCTATATATTCGCTGGTGTTGTACTGTATGGCTTCGGTATTTCTTAATATACAAACGGCACCGTTAGGGGATTGAGGTATTTAATAACCAGCCTACATTACTTATATATAGAAATAAATAATGTGGCTTGGACAATAATGACGACTACTCTCTCCTACCTTCCCCAAACAAGGGCTTTTCGAAAGTATACATTGGACACAAATGACTTAGTACAGACATTGGTGGTTTAACAAAAGCCCTCATTAGAGAAAGGTGAAGGAGCATACAGTGAACATACAGATTAATGTTTGCACGCGTACATCATGTAAGGTGAGGTGTTGAACAGCAGACACATAGTGTAGTAACTCCCTCACAGATGGCGTTATGAGGGGCCTGATGATGTAGTAGTTACCTCACAGATGGTGTTATGAGGAACTTCACATGATGCTGTAGCAAAACATTCACTACGTGGTGTCGTAGCATCTTGGGGACACCACGTGGTCGACATGACTCACTCATTCAAGTGGGTGAGGTGTGGTCCCAGGCCTCTCTATCGTGGAGTCTCAGGGGAAGTATAACCGGGTACCTGGGACCTCACTGTGTGAAGGTGGTTAGCTAGCTTGGGTAAGACTCAACTGCCGAGTTGTTTTTCACTGAGTTAAGCACTGTTCACCACTATTCATCACTGGTTCCATTCCTTTGCCAAATGAGGTAGTACCTTATGGCAAGAACTTGTTGATAGTCCGGTGGGGAGGAGGGTTCAGGGGAGTGAGTTGGTATGGGCCAACATATAAATAATAATAATAATAATAATAATAATTAACGGTTTATTGAAAGTGCTTGGCAGCCAGAAGGCTGAAAATATACAGTTACATATTTGGGGAATGGGTTACGAATTACAAATAATATACAAGTAACATGAGTGACACAAATAAGACATATAATAACTAGCTGGGGAAAAGCTCAAACTACAGTTCATTTCAACATAGTGACAGTGCAAGGAGTCGTGTTTACTGGGAGTGAGTACACTGATTTATTACAAGTTATCGATAATTTTTACAATGGTTGGGACTGGGCTGTTCTTATAGAGATCAGTTCGTGCACGTATGGGCTGGATGCGGTTGTGGTGTCGAAGAGCAATTCTCGGACTAGGGATCTCAGGTGGTAGTAGGAGCCGGTGTCGGGGATGGTGTAGAAGCTTCTTACCAAATTTGCAGATGAGGTCGTGGTGATGGTCAGTGAGAGTCTAAAGGGTCGGTCAGTGTGTTGAGCGCTTCTTGATATGTGGAGTAGGAAGGGTAGAGAATAATCTTGCATGGCCTCTTTTGCACTTTTTCTAGGTGTTTACGTTGTGTGGCATTTAGGGAGGAAGACCAGGTGGAGGAGGCATAGGTGAGCTTGGGAAGTATGAATGTTGTGTAAACACTGAGGAGCTCGTGTGCAGGAACACCGAGGGACTTGAGTCGGCGTAGGAGGTGGAGACGGAAACTGGAGGATTTGATAACTTCACTGACGTGTGGTTTCTAATTTAGTTTGTTGTCTATATGTATGTGTGTGTGTGTGTGTATATACTACTGTACTTTTTAGATCCTCCTACGCAACCTAACCTATTATAGTTAAGTATAGTAGGCTATACACTATTTTGTTAGTATGTGTTATAAAATGAAATTGCATGTTATTATTATTAATATTATTATTATTAATATTATTATTATTATTATTATTAGTAGTAGTATTATTATTATTATTATTGTTATTATTATTACATGCTAATATAATACAAAGTTGCCCGCCAGATTTCCTCAGAGATGGGAGGAGCACATTGGCGGCGGTGTTGTTTATACTCCGCCCGATTACTGATTCCTATTCACCGAGCCAGAGCTGGCGGGCGGCGTGTTATGTGCCACGTTTTGTTTCCCATTGGGCGTACCGCTCAGCTGGGGAGTTGGAGATTTCATAAAAAGAAAGTTTGAGTGGAGAGCACACCTTTTCCTTCACATACAGTTATCTTAGACCATCTACTAGTATAATAGTTTGCACAAAAATACTCTACACTCTTTATAGGTTATTGTTATGTTGTTGTTTTTTTTTTTACTTCTCATCAGATTGTGCATTCAACTAATATACACTAATAGTGTGTTTATTATTATGTTTTATAGTATTATTTCGTAAAATATTGGGTAACACAATTATAGTCACTAGTATAGTCTATTATATTATTGGGGTTTATAGCAGTTTGTGGTCTAATAGTATCATGCTTTATGAGTGGTGTTCTATGTAGTGATGATTAGGCAATAAAATATGCTTTGGGTGTTTATAGCAGTTTGTGGTCTACTAGTATCATGCTTTATGGGTGGTGTTCTATGTAGTGATGATTAGGCCATAAAATATGCTTTTGGTTTATTGCTAACAAAATATACTTTGCTCTACCGCTGTAGTGCAATACATGGTGAAACTTACATACACCGTTAATAAAGTATTGATGGAAGAAGAAGTAAGAGGAAGAATTGTGGAGGTAATGAACAGTGAGACAATGTATAGCCTCCGGGATGGCGGCAGCGTTTCTGTTATTAATATATAATAAGACAATAGGAAAATATGTTGTTGTCTCTACCTGTATTATTACCTTTGCGATAGCATGGTTAAATTTGGGGAGGACAGAGGAAGGAGCAGGAGGTTAGGAAGGGATTGTAGTGGGAGAGATAGTGTCTGTGATCCTCGGATCACCACTCCTCGGATTATGTCAGTTCAAGTTTAGAAGCTCAATCAACTTTCCCTGATTACGAATTGGCAACCTTTCGATTTACAACAGGTACCCTTACTGCTACAGTAGGTAGGTGAACAGGGACCAAGGGGGCTAGGAAGAGTGTCCAAACAACTTGCCTGTGTGATGTAGTCGTGGCCAGAATTAGGTTAGGATACAGACACATCTGGCTAGTTAGTAACGCTGTACCCATACCGGAACACTCAGCATGTAAACTTTGTGATACACCTTTAAAGCACTATATTATTGAATGTGACACTGTCAAAGACATCTTGAACTATGTCATTACTTCATTGAGGACATTACATTCTTGCTGTTTATCCCAAATTGGCTAGCCCACACACTGATTAGTCAACAGTTAGAATATGACTCCAATGTATGCTGCTGGTAAATGTGTACTGTCAATGAACCAGAGTGAAAATAAGGTCTCATCCCTTGCTGCTGCTGCTGCTAAAGCTGCTTCTTGCGCCCTTCTAAGTCCCGTTTAAGTCCCCCACCCCAGGCCCCCGCAGTACCCCTTCACATCTACACCATTCAAAAACATTTACACTCAATTTGCACAGAGTGTTATCCTGCAAAACGTTGATGTCGTATATTTCTCTCTTTAAGTGATATCCTGTGGCTCCGAAAGGAGCCTGTTTGGTTAGGTTGTCTTGTGTGAACGAACCTTGGGTTCTTATTTCTTCTCTGTCTTCTTGGGGAGGAGCACAGCTTGGATGTTAGGAAGGACACCCCCTTGGGCAATGGTGACTCCAGACAGGAGCTTGTTCAGCTCCTCGTCATTGCGAATGGCAAGCTGAAGATGACGCGGGATAATGCGGGTCTTCTTGTTGTCGCGGGCGGCGTTACCGGCCAGCTCGAGCACTTCTGCTGCCAGGTACTCCATGACGGCTGCAAGGTACACAGGGGCACCTGCACCAACGCGCTCAGCATAGTTGCCCTTACGCAAGAGACGGTGGATTCTACCCACGGGGAACTGGAGTCCGGCCCTGCTAGAACGGGACTTTGACTTGCCCTTCACTTTGCCTCCCTTGCCGCGTCCTGACATGTTGCTGCTGCTGCTTTTCGTGATAGGAGTTAAATTTCCGCCCGCCACCTTGGTCTTTTATACCAAGCTCAGGATCAGGCCAGGTGGCCGTCTCGCGGACCCAACCAATGTAAGAGAGCCGTAGCTGCAGCCAGTCTGATCCTGAGCGGCCCGCTCGGTATATAAGGAAAAGTTAGTCGGGCCAGTTTTCAATTCTCTCGCTCCGCGCCACGAGTAACTGTGCCGCCATGCCTCCCAAAACTTCCGGAAAGGCTGCCAAGAAGGCTGGAAAGGCCCAGAAGGCCATTGCCAAGGGTGACAAGAAGAAGAAGCGCAGGAGGAAGGAAAGCTACAGCATCTACATCTACAAGGTACTGAAGCAAGTGCACCCCGACACAGGAGTCTCCTCCAAAGCTATGTCCATCATGAACTCTTTCGTGAACGACATCTTCGAGCGCATCGCTGCCGAGGCTTCCCGCCTGGCGCACTACAACAAACGCTCCACCATTACAAGTCGGGAAATCCAGACAGCTGTCCGACTCTTGCTGCCCGGTGAACTGGCCAAGCATGCCGTGTCTGAGGGCACCAAGGCTGTCACCAAGTACACCTCTTCCAAGTAAGAGGTTACTTGTGCACAACAAACACGCCATCCCACTACTACAACTTAATCGGCTCCTTCGGAGCCACAGTTACATGTTAAAGAGACAGTTACCGACAGTGATATATTGAGAGGGAAATAAATAAAAAAAAATTATAATAATCTGCATTCTCTATTGGCGTAGAAACAGGACTAAATCGAAACATTATAAATAAATAAATAAATTCTGCGTGGAGTACTTTTACACCCACTGCAAAGTGACATACATGGAGTGTGTTTGGGTTTCATTTCTTGTTTGCAGCACGCCTATTTCATGTAAACAATTCATTTTATTTTATTTTATTGAATTTTCTTTTATTTTAGTTATTTATTTACTTACTTATTCTTTATATATTAATTTGTTACTAGCTCTTGTTTTTTGCACCCACCCACCTCCCGAATTGATGACCTACTATACATTCGTGCCTGCACGACTGTTACCAACTTACCGTTAGGCGATTTGGGTAACCGAAATTAACGCTCTCCTACCACCAACCATTTCGATTGTCATGAAAATTATCTTCAGAACAGTTCTTTGGCCCTGAGAAGGGCCGAGTTATAGATGTCTGGTAGGTTTTGTTGTGCTTTTTCTTTTTCCCCAAGGAAGAGGACTTAAGGATGCGCCGGGCCAGCTGGATGTCCTTGGGCATGATGGTAACGCGCTTGGCGTGAATGGCACACAGGTTGGTGTCCTCGAAAAGACCCACCAGGTAAGCCTCAGAGGCTTCCTGCAGAGCCATGACGGCAGACGACTGGAAGCGCAGGTCAGTCTTGAAATCCTGGGCGATCTCACGCACCAGGCGCTGGAAGGGCAGCTTCCTGATGAGTAGCTCTGTGCTCTTCTGGTAACGACGGATCTCACGAAGGGCGACGGTTCCGGGCCTGTAACGATGGGGCTTCTTGACACCACCGGTGGCTGGGGCGGACTTGCGAGCTGCCTTGGTGGCAAGCTGCTTCCGTGGAGCCTTGCCTCCAGTGGACTTGCGGGCAGTCTGTTTAGTACGGGCCATCTCGACGACGAAATAGTCAATACGGGCGGCCCGGTTGTTGTTGTTGTATAGATTGTCGGACCGTAGTCCGACACGGGCCTTTGCCTATAGGCGGCCCGTTTGGTGGTTCCGGCTGGAGCTCCAGGAGCAGCCAGACCGGATTGGGATTGGAGGTGGTCCCACCTGCAGATTGGAGGGATACTGCAGGTTGCAAGTGTGAGCGGACCCCCGATCAGTGGACGCTTACCACCGGCCCCCACTCTTGGACGTGGTCAGCCTCGGAGTGGCGCGCCCCCCGAACTGGGGTCCGCACTTGCTGGGAGAGGATGCTTTCTAAGCTATCTGGGTGGTGGGTATCGTGTGATGACCCGGAGTAGGTGGTGAATGTGGTCTGTATGGGCCTTTCGGGTTAGAGTGGCCGCTGGTGTTGTGTGTGTTTCTTGGGAGATTTGAGTTCTGTCTCGGAGGCTTTGTGTGACCTCGCAATCGAGGAGATAGTGTTCAAGTGGGTTGGCTGCTGGCTCCTGACAGTAGGTGCATTCCGTGACGTCGTTTCCGATCATCTGCCAGGAGCACTTGTACCCTAGTCGTAGTCGGTGAAGGCTGACTTGGGTTTGTCTTGGAGTTTTCTTGTCTGCGAAAGGTGGTTCCCCTTTTGTGGCCGCCAGGTACCATTTGGCTGATTGGGAACCAGCGTTGAGTGCGTGAAGGAAGCTCTTTTTGATGTGGAGCTTGGTAGTCTTTCTGAGGTGATTCTTGATCTGTTGCACACTTGCTGGAACTTGGATGTGTACGCTACTAGAACGTGTAGCTGCCTTGGCTGCTTCGTCTGCCACGTCGTTTCCTCCGATCCCTACATGACTGGGAATCCAGTGTAAGACGACTGGTCGGTTTTGGCTTTGGAATTCCTGTAGCTGTGCGAGGATCGAGGTGATGATGTGGACGTTGTCTCTTGGTTGACTGTGTTGCAGCGCCTGCATGGCCGATTTCGAGTCCGTGTGAATTATGACGGACTTGTTGTGTTGTGTTGCAGCGTGTTGTAGGGCCTTTGAGATTGCTACCAGTTCTGTTTGTAGGGTGGAGCAGTCGTTGGAAAGTCTCCATTTGAGGGTCTGACCTTGGGTGTAGAAGGCCGCTCCGGATCTGTGATGTTTTGGGTCCACCGAGCCGTCTGTGAAGTATGATGCTGCATCAGCCGGTGTCTCGGTGGCTATGGCTTGGAGAGATATTTTTTTGAGGTCCTCCTTCTGGAGGTTGGCTTTACTGTCGCCGAGGTCGGTGAATTTGAGTGTGGCTGGTGGAGGGCTCCATGGTGGAGGAACAGTGTAACCATTGTCTCGTGTGTCTTGGTTGTTCTTGACGAGTGTTTCTGCTTGCAGGTGTCGGATGACCTCGCTTGCCTCGTGCGACCAGGTGGCCCCTCGCACTCTGTGGTCGAGGTGGAGGGAGGCACTGATTCGAATCTTGGCAGCTGTGGGCTTGTCTGCTCTGCAGATTTTGGCGAGGAGACCGGCTGTCACCTGCTTGACTCGTACTGCCAGGGGTGGTAGCTCGGTTTCCATTTGCAGATTGCAGATTCTGGTCCACATGGGTGCTCCGAGCATGGTCCTGAGAGCATTGTTTTGGATGACTTCTAGCTTAGCTATTTGGTCTTCTCTCAGTCCAATGAGTGCTGGAGCACTGTAATCTACCAGCGATCTGATGGCGGCTGTGTAGTAGGCTTTGAGCACATGAAGGTTTGCTCCTGCGGATTTGCTGGTGAGCGACCTCATTATATTGTGTCTGCTCTTCGTCCTGTGCCTGAGATACTCGAGTTGCGGCTTGAAGGTGAGTTTCTGGTCAAACCAGATTCCAAGACACTGGTGGGCGTTGGTCCAGACTACCGGCGTGTTTTGTATGGAGAGCGTCTTGTCTGGTGTGTCTGTGCAGATGGCCATCGCTTTCGACTTGGCTGGATTTATCTTGAGTCCAAGTCTGTTGCACTCCTCTTCTATAAGTTGGAGGGCGTGTTGCGTGTTGGCTAGTCTGTTCGATCCTCTTACTATGAGCTGTAAGTCGTCCGCATAGCATAGGAGCTTGGCTGTTTGTCTGAAGGGAAGTTTGACTAGATTTTCCATCAGGACATTGAACAGCATTGGACTGAGGATGCCTCCTTGTGGGGTTCCGTTTTCGTGGACCCTGTAGCTTGAGGTTGCTCCCTGAAAGCGTACTCGTGCTTCTCTCTGTGTGAGGTAGTTCTGGATCCACCCCAGCAACCTTCCTTTGACGCCTTTTTTAGCGAGCGTAGTTGTAATGGCCAAAGGATTTGCTAGTTCGAAGGCTTTCTCCAGGTCGAGGAAGACCACCAGAGCTGGTTTGTTGTCCACTGTGCTGAGTATCTCGGCGATGTTGTTGCCTGTGCCGGTGTTCTCGGTGTAAGCAAAGATGTGAGGGTGTGGGCTGCCTACTTTCCACTTGAGTCGGTTGAGAGCCATTCTTTCTCCGGTCTTCGCTATGCAGCTGAGAAGGGAGATGGGCCTCGGCTTGTCTGGTTCTCTGGGCTTCGGAATGGGCTGTATATCTGCCTTCTTCCATTCCGGTGGGAGTCTTTGTGCTGTCCACGCAGCATTGATGGCTTGCAGCAGAGCCTCGTGTCCGGCTGTACCGGCATGAGAGAGCATGGAGTAGGTTATCCTGTCGGCCCCTGGAGCTGTATCCTTGCTTCGTTTTAGCGACTTCTGGAGTTCTTGCTGGTTGAATGGTCTGTCAGTGTCATCTTCACTGTTGCAGGCCTCTTGGATCGTCTGGAGTCTGACCTGTCGCAGACGCCGTTGTGTCTCCTCCGCCTGTCTCGGGAGGTTCTTCGTTGCTGCTCGGTCAGAGAACAGTTTTGCAAGTCTCTCGGCTTCTTCTTCTGGGTTGGGATGAGTTGGTGGTGGTGGTGTCGCCTTCCCAGATGCCCTTCGGATCTGGGCCCACATCTTGCCCAGGGAGGTGTGCTCGTTCAGTTCGGAGCACCACTTGAGCCAGCTTACGTTTTTAATTTCTTCCTTCTCTTCCCTGGTATCCTTGACTATGACTTGCAGGAGATGTCTGTTTGTTGCCGTGGGATGTCTCCTGTAGTTTCTTCGGGCCATGTTCACTCTGTGGTTGAGTTCTTTCACCCTGGGACAGTAGTACCAGTAATCATTGTACTGTCTTGATGTGGGTTTTGTTTTTGGGATAGCCTCTTCTGCCGCTAGGTGAAACGCCTCGACCAATTGGTGGTGGAGGGTTGTCTCATCCGCGGGTGCTGCGCCGGCCGGCTGTGATTTTTCGCGCCACTTAGCCAGGTGTTTCTTGAAGAGTCCCCAGTCTGCCTTTTGAGTGTTGTATCTCCATCTCGGGGGGGGTGGAGTGGGGAGTTTGTTCACCTTCAGCGTTGTTAGGGTGGCGAAGTGGTCACTGGTCAGCGTGGGGTGTATCTGCCAGGAGGCCGAAGGCTGTAGTGCACTGGAGACGAAGGTTAGATCTAGCCTTCCTCCCCTAGTGTGGGTGGGCTCTCCGGTGTTCAGGAGGCAGATCTCGGGTGTATCTTGAAAGGTGGTGTATAGGTGTAGGCCGTCTTCATTTGTGGGGCTTGCCGAGCTTAGGAAGGGATGATGTGCGTTGAAATCCCCTCCTATGAGTGTGGCGTGGTCGGCGGCCGAAGCAAATAATTGAGTAACCTCCAGTGAGCCCCTTGGGTTCTTGTAGATGTTGTGAACAGTTAATTCCCGTTCTAGGAGGGTTACTTTGACGGCCTGTGTCTCGATGTTTTCCCCACATGGAAATTGCTGCGTGACATCGGCGGAGGGTATGCTTGACTTGACTAAGATCATACATCCTCTTGTTGACGCCTGCGTGAAATGCCTCCTGTATGTCTTGTAACCGCTGAATTTGAAACAGTGGTGTTCTTGTAGAAGTGTTTCTTGTAGGAGTATGATGTCAAGCTTGTCCTTGGCTGCTGCTTCTTGTAGGAGGTGTTTCTTGTTTTTGATGCCCTGAGCATTCCATGTTAGGATGTTCAGGGTGCTGACGTTTTCCACCACTGTTTCATCGGGGACTTCTGGTGGTCCTCGATGGAGATGTCCAAGTTCGATTCCAACTGAATCAGGTCCATGTCTTCGTGTTCTGTGGTTTTTGCCTTCTGGGCCGTGGTTCGGTTCAGGGGAGTTGAAACGTCCAGTTTCTTTCTGGGAGCTGTCGGTATCTTGGGAGCTGTCGGTGTCTTGGGTTCTCTGGTGGCCTTCTTCGGTGTAGAGTGTACCTCGGCTGTTACTCGTGTGCGGACCGGCGTGGCTTCCTCCACTGAGGTGGCTGGAGCTGTGGCGACTTGCCCGAGGACGCTCCCCATGAGTATTTGGAGCTGTGTGGGTTGGATCTTGTGGCCCAGTAGTCCGGCTAGGCCCTCCGCGAAGGTTGTCAGTACCTTGGCTAGGTCTGATATGTGTATCATTCCTTCTGGTGCCTTGGTGTGTGCTTCTTTTGTCTTTCTCGTGGTTGTCGTTGTCTGCTGCTTGGGTGGCTGAGGTGTGGCTGTAGTGAGGCCAGGAAACTGGGCTGCACTTTGGGTGTTGACTGGCTGAGGAGGTTGTCTTTGTTGTTTGGGCCTTTGGGTTCCCCACACGAAGGTACTTGGTGGGGCTGGTGTGTAGGCGGTGGGGGCCGGTCTTGCTGCTGGTCGGTTTGCCTGGACCCTCTTTGTTCTCTCGGAGCATCCAGGATTCCAGGCGTGGTGTTTGCCCCCGCAGTTGGCACACTTGGGGGCAATTTTTTCCCCATTTTTCAGCTTGGTGAGGCAGGACTGTGTGCCGTGCTTCTGTGCGCAGACTGCGCAGATTTCCCTGTACGTGCACCTTGTCTGATGGTGCCCGTATTTCTGGCATCTGAAGCATCGCAGGGGCTCTGGGACGAAGGGCCTCACTTCGTAGATCCCCCAGGTTTTGAGGTCTATGGTGCTGGGGGTGAGCCGTAGTGCGTTATGAGGACTTGTTTCGTGGTGGCCGTCTTGTCGGACAGGGGAGAGCATCTCTCGGCTTTTAGGATCTTCGGGTGGTTCTCCAGGGGTTCGAGAGGTAGTTCCTTTGGGTACCGGAGGACTACCGACTTCATCAGTTTCTGGGCGGGGTCTAGCTTGGTTGAAGTAATGGTGGTGGTGTTTTGTAGGTAAGTGTCGAGGGTGGTGGCGGAGTTCTTGTCTTTGGGGTGAACGATCATCTCCCCCTTTAGGTTGGGCCGCACTGAGAACTTGGCCAGTGGGTTTTGCTTTTCCATCTCTGTGACGGCGGCATATGTTGTTTTTGCGTCCGTTTTCGTGATCCGGAATTTTGGCAGTGTCGTTGGAGGTGAGCTGGTGGTGGTGATGGGTGCCTTGGGGGCTGCTTGACGGCAATCGTTTCCCGAAAGGGCACGTCGGCGTTTCTTATTTTCTACCTTCGTCCAATTGTCCTCAGTAGCGGTAGCAGTGGTGGTGGTGGTGGAGGTGGTGGTGGTGGTGGAGTTGTTGGAGGTGGTGGCAGAGTTCCTACTTTTCAGGGCTTCGTTGAAGGCGCGTAACTGGTCTGCTTTCTCTGTGCGAAGCCTGTCGTGGTTCGGGTCGTCAGGTTGGCGGTTCAGGCGGGGATCGCGGTTAGGAGGGCGTACGCGCTCCATAACCGGGTTGTTGTTGTTGTTGTTGTTGTTTTATTTTTTTTATTTAGATCCTACCTATTCCGGTTGAGTAAACAGCAAAGGAATTACAGCACTCCCCACTAGCTGGTGGTCGTAGAGTGGTTCCTGAGCTTCTCTCACGGAGCCCCGATTGGGGAAGCCTACTTCCTAGTGTATGTGACTGCTCACTTATAGACGTGAGCTAAGTGTGCCTATTTGGGAAGGATAAGGATTGCGACCCTCTTTCCAGGTGGACCCGCACGATCACGGTTTTCCTGGAAAGACTCGGCTGGGGAGGGTTTTGCTCCGACCCCCTTTCGTGTTCACAATCTCCTGGGAGGGAGGTGAACAGTTACAGGGGGGACCGCAGGACGAATACACTTTTGAGGGTGCAGGTCCCTAGGCCAGAGCGAAAAAAGGAAAAATGGTAGTAGAAGGAAAAGAGCTCAAACCACGCCGGGAATATCGCGCTATAACTGCTCTCCAGCTGGAGTGTGGGTCACTCACACCACCAGTGGGGAGGGCAAGCTAATGCTCGATAAACCGAGAACGCTCGTGAGTTGTTGTGGACGATGACAGTCGTGGGTGGTCCGGTCCGGGAAGATGGCCAACAATGGTACAAGGAGAGGGCGGTCTTCAGAGTTCCGGGTCCAGCAGGAGGTCTTGTTGAGAGGTCTTCTTCGTTCAGGAGCGATGTGATGAGTGGCCGGGGCGGCCCGGCAGGCGGGCGGGCTTATATACAGACATTCTCCACCTCAGTGGCCACCTCATTGGCCACGAGTGCCGCATGCGTCATCCGCAAGCTACGCCCCACCTCCAAGAGGGAGGGACGGCCTTGGATGAACGATACTACCGCTGCGTCCACAGCACGCCACCTACTCCCACCAAACCGTGGGCGAAGCCCATATTGGAGCCAGGACCACCACAGAGAGCAGACACGCAGAGCGACGGGGAAGCCGGAGATCAAACGGACATAGCTGATTCGCTAGTTCTGGGACCTCTCCCACCTTCCCACCAACCTTGGAAATCACAAGCACCTGACTCCATTCTCCAACTGACAATTCTGTTGATTCAATCGACACATTGAGCCTCTCCTACAGTATCGGCCCTCCCTTAGGAACCCCGAATGCTGCTGAGGGGCTTGGTGTGAAGAAAGAGTCAGCAGTAAGTTTTCAGACCTTTTTCTACCACTCTAACCTTTATCTTCCGTGCCGTGAAAGGACCTATTCCCCTGTCAGTTGACGTACAGGGGAGTATTCGTCTGGAAACGCCCTCTGTCCCCACACCTCGCTAGTGCGTGTTTGTGTGAAGGGCGGGGGGTCAGCACAGCCTGCCGATTCGCCTGGGGACCCCTGTGATAGTGCAGGGCCTCCCCTACGTGAGGGGCGCAGGAAATTAGGGACAATTTGTTAGGGGAGATCTCCATAAATCTCCAATTCCACCAGTCAACATGCCTTCAATTAAACTCAAAGTGGACCGTACCATCCAACAGTGCACAGACCTCGCTTCACTCATTTTTCAGCTGACTTTGATCTTCCAAATACGTTCCTTCACCAATGACGACATTATTAAAATATTTGTACAGAATGACGAAGACGCCGACCTATTCCACTCCCCAGCATTGAACAAAAAACTAAAAGACAACGGCTTAACGGTCCTCAGCTCACCCGAATACCGCGCAAAATGCACCCTCATATGTAGAAAAATCATCCCCCATATCCTTGACAATCCTAACCTATTGACAGAACTCAACACACACAACACCTCCCAAATGACATATGCAGCCCGGATGGGAACTCTCCCCATGTTGAAAATCACTACAGCTACACAAACTGACGCCATCAAATTGAAATCCAACGGAATTAAATTCGGCAATAACATCATCCCCTCACATAACATCGAATTCCAACACTACATCCTAGTCCACCAATGCTACAACTGCTATCAATTTGGACATACCACCAACCGTTGCAGTAACTCACTAACCTGTTCAAAATGTGCCAATCAAGGCCACTCATACAGAAACTGCACTGCCACTGTTACTAGATGCTGCAATTGTAAAGGCCCACACTCTGCCGTCAGCAACAAGTGCCAAATCAGACTCAACAACAGCACAACACCTCACCCTCCCCGCCTACGCCTACCCTCACCTCCCACTGCACCTCCTCCTCCTCCCCACCACTCACTCCCTACTCCCACGACTCTCTCCACCCGCACTTGCTGGACCAACAACCTGACCGCCCCCCTCCCTTCCCCCGACACTGACGCAAAAATCACCACCATCATACTTCTGGCACATTCCCTAAGCAACGGTAATAGATCACTTTTTCTAAATCTGGTAATTGAGGGTTTGAAGGCTAACGGCCTCCCTACCATAAACATTCCTGACTCCTTCAGAACCGGTCCCGACCTCATCTTCCCCACTGCCCCCATCTCCGACCGTACCAACATGCCCCCCCCACCCCCCAGAGAATCCACTGTCTCCCTCCTCCCCTCCACTTCTGCCATGCCTACACCTGACTTATCTCACCATTCTACCATTACCTCACCCCCCAAAGTAACCAGTCCAAAACATACCGGCCCCTCCACCTCGACCTTGCCTACACCCGACTTCTCCCACTTGACTACGTTGAACTCCCGGACCACGAACACCCAAACCAAATCCGATCCTCCCCTAACACCCCAGACTCCCAAGAATAAAATGGCAGCCCTTCCCCCCACAGAAATAGTGGTCAAGACCCCTAGACCAAAGAGAAAGAACACCTCCCCCCTGTCTCCCTATACACCTGACAGCAAAAAAAATTATTCAATACACTCATCCAACCAAATCAATAATCAAAGTAAACCTATACGGCACTACCCCAAAGGAAACAGAAATCAACCCCGACACGAACCTAGCACACTCCCCTCAACCTCCCGACTCCCCCACACACAGTCACGTAACTGCCCTTCCCTCATTTGCATACACAACACTCATACCACCACCTCGCTCACTGTCACTCGAAAATTTAGACCTCATCTCTGCACCCCAGAATTTCCATCTTTAAGTATTAAACAGACCAAACACTCCCCTCCCACCTCCCTTATATTAATATCTTCCCTATAACCACACCCAACAATTTCCCCCCAAATTAAACCTAACCTCTCCTTAACCCTCACCCAACGATTCCCACCCAACCTAACCAAATCAACCTAACCTAATAACCTATCCTCTCCTCAGCCCACACCCACCGATTCCCACCTAACCTAACCCAATCAACCTAACCTAACTTAAGACCAATTCTCTCCTCCCCCCCCTCACTCCAAACCCCACGCCACCAACTCAAACTCAAGACCACTCAAAAAAA
>NW_024734982.1:0-13038 GCF_018991925.1 Homarus americanus
CTCCTAAACATCTCCTGTGTCTCTATGCTTATTTCTGTTTATCTCTCTCTTATCTCTCAGTTCATTTTGTTTCTCTCCAAAATATTTTTTACCTGTGTTGTTATATTATCTCTAACTGTTTAAGTTTTCATTATTTCTCATTTTGTATGTCTTTGTTTATCATTCTTTTTCCTCAGATTTACTTTGTCTTGTATCTCTCTCTCTATCTCTCTCTCCATCCTTAAAATTGCCTCATTTCCTCTTTTCTCTGTCTTCAAAAAAATCATCTACTTCCTCTCCATATCTCCCAATTCTTCTTTTCCTCTTTCTCCAGAATCATCATCCAGTTTCTTTCCTAACATCAACAAACCAACGTTCGTTTTCTTTATCACGTCTCCAATAACTTCTTTCAGCTCCTTAGTGTATCACCAAGACGTAACTCTTTTAAAGGGAACACCTGGGAAAGAAAGTTCGTAATGTTGGTTATGGAGGTCATGACGTTATTACAGTCACGGCGGTTATGAAAGTTATGGTGGGTATAATGGTTAAATATAGGTTACGATGGTTACTAACAATTATGAAGGTTAATAATGTTATGGCCGTTATGAGAGTTAATAACGATTATGACAGTTAATAACGGTTATGATGGTTATGGCAGTTAATAACGGTTATGTAAGTCATAATAGTTAATAGCGGTTATTAAGGTTATGACAGTTAATAGCGGTTATGTAGATTATAATAGCTAATAACGGTTATGTCATTAACGGTTACGACGGTTATGACAGTTATTAACGGTTATGACAGTTATGACGGTTAATAAAGGTTACGACAGTTAATAACGGTTACGACGGTTAATAATGGTCGGGCTCCAGCTCTTGACAAACACCGCACTGCAGCACTCGGGCAATCCTCCGCTTGTTAGTTGAGATGTTATCTTTTATTGCATAATATATTGTCGTATATATTCTGTACCCGGAGTTTGTTGTTACTAAAAAGGCCATGTTTATATATTTTTGTATTTAAACTGAGATTGTATTTGTGTTTTCTTGTTATTATGTAATCTTGTTTTTATTAATTCGTATTTTAATGTCATGTTGTTATTTCGTCTTTATTGATGGAATAAGAATGAAAGAAATAAAGAGAAAAACTAACTTTAATGAATAAAAACCTGAACACCTCACCATAATTATTCTTCAGTAATAAATTTACGTTACATCATGATACAGATATTTATTCATCAATATCTTCATAATGATTAACTTTATATTTACGTTATTCTTTACTATCTGCGCTAGATATATAAATATATAATCAGTTCACATTTTCACTGCATAATTATTTCACCTTAAGACACACATATAGGTACTAAAGGTCTATACGTAATTATTTTCCAATTAATTAGAGAAGAGAGAACTCGTGTTAGTTTTATGGGAGCCAACCAGGTAGAGTCTTTGAGCAGTCCGTAGATATGTTAGCTTTAAGGGAGCCAAGACACCAGGTAGAGTCTTTGAGCAGTCCGTAAATATGTTAGCTTTAAGGGAGCCAAGACACCAGGTAGAGTCTATGAGCAGTCTCGTAGACATGTTAGCTTTAAGGGAGCCAAGACACCATGTAGAGTCTATGAACAGTCTCGTAGACATGTTAGCTTTAAGGGAGTCAAGACACCAGGTAGAGTCTATGAACAGTCTCGTAGACATGTTTGCTTTAAGGGAGTCAAGACACCAGGTAGAGTCTTTGAACAGTCTCGTAGACATGTTAGCTTTAAGGGAGTCAAGTAATTACGTTCTTGCACCTGCAGGAGGACAGTTTAGATTGGTTTTTGAGAATCTCGCGTGTCGTAAATTATAAATGAGCCAATTAGGACCGTTCTCACCTGTGCTGGTAAGGTTTTGAGAGAGAGAATAAATTACCTAGACGCCTTAATTGTGCGATACCGGGCGATGATATCTCTCTCTCTCTCTCTCTCTCTCTCTCTCTCTCTCTCTCTCTCTCTCTCTCGCCAGCATACATTATCTTAATATATTATTGAATTCTTAATAATATTCTTTTGATGTTGGATGAGTTGATCATAGTAAAAATGACCTTCAACGTAGGTGATTTGTTGCAGAGTGAGCAAATTAGTTAGGTGATGCCTTGTGTATAATATGACTGTGGTGATGCGTTGTAGCGTGAGGAGAATTAGTTAGGTAAGCCCGATTATATAGATGTGTATAAAATTTGTTGTATAGTGGACATCAGATAAGTAAGGCCATAGGCCAGTAAAAATTGAAAAAAATTTGGCTGAACTCAGGCATATAGTATAAAAGTCACATTTTTATATTTTATGTTTGGTATATATGTCAGGGTATACTTAAAAAACAAAAACAAAATCAACCTTGGGGAACTTAATTTTTTCGGACATAATTCAAAATGGCAACCCCCAGAAAAGACGTACCCAGTATATGGAGAATCATCAATAACTTTTCAACTACTTCAGCTAAATATTAAATTTTTGTATCAAACTTTATGTTTTTAACCCCGAAGAATTCAATAAAACCACCAGAAAGTAGGTAACAGGAAGTATCATCAGAAAAGTGAGGTTTTTCATTAAATTATATAAATTATCACTGCAGATTCACACTGAATCCCTTTTTGGCTCTTTCGTTATTACCATAATAGTCAGATTTTGATGTTTGATGAGTGGTATTTATGTCATTTATGTATCCAAATAAATTCAACCCAAATAAACCTTGTGGAACATGGTTTATTCAGCACGTTTGTAAGGCACTCATTCCCTCGTGACGTCATTTTGTGCCATATCTTACGGATTTCCTCATTATTATTCGTTCATGAGACTTTATTATTGTTTGTTTACCCATGTATTCTTATTGTAGCATTACAATTATGCTAATGAGAAAGTTCTTGGTTCTACCAGTTTATGTATTTACTTCATTTTGATGGTCTAGAATGTTAGTGTAATTAGTGAACCCAAGTACGAATGTTTGGTTGTGATTGCCGAGTTAACACGATGAGAGTAAACATAGATTTAATTTCCTTCCTAAGTGTTGCCACCTTTATTTGCAAAACAGTGATAAGTTATGTGCTTGTCTTCAAATTCCATTCCAAGATGGAAAATTCACAGTCAGAAGGAACAGCCAGTTATTCTGGAGCGGTGCCTGGTCAGATATGACAATTGAACAGAACTTGATGAGGTCTGGAAAAATGCATGGGGGCCTCATTAACATTACTAACAAAGAGTCAGTTCGGACAAAATGGATACTTACAGTCCACATTATTGCCCAGTACAGTGAGGCAGTGAGATCCTTGACCAACACATTCACTAGTATCCGGTCAGAACAGCACAGAGATGAATGCCAGTATTATGAAACGTGATGGTGAGCACCTCAAGGCATTTTCTACGCTTCCAAAGGAAATACATGCCTCTCAGCATTAAGGATGACCATCATCTAGTGAATATTGCAACTGGAGTTATTGCCGATGAGCGGGTCAATGGTGATACAGCACTGCATATTGGGAAGGTCATCCAAGAAAGATTGACAGGAATGACATTTTCTGAAGTTATAATAAAAACAATTTCTCCAGGCTCAAAGATTCAGGGTCTTACGGAAACCAGTGAAAGTGTAAGGTGAGGATGTGCTCGTATCTAGTACTGAGCTCTACCAGAGACTTATGGCTACAAGCTACAGTCAAGGCCAACCTGTATAATATGGACACGAAGTAGTACCTTAAGCTGTGTATTCTTATATTACTCTATTAATTATGTATAGTAAAGTATTACAGAACATGTATTAATACTATGTAATATTTCCATTTATTATGCACCATGTTATGTATGTGAATTATCCTATTTACATTTTATGTATTCAGCTTGTGAATGCTGGCATCTGTACATGCCAGCGCGGAGTGATACAGAGAGTGGAGATCACCAGTCCTTGTGGTGTGGAAGCGTTCTGTCTATTGTTCCCCCCTGTTTATCTCCCGTACGAGAAGAAGAACATATTTTCAAGATAACAAGTGTTTGTGTATACCCTCAGTAGTGTAGAACATTTTCGGGGTACCAAAGACAAACATAGATGGCGCAGTGAGATTTCTCAGTGAGATACAGGGTGGACCAGCCTTCCCGCCGGACTGTGTTAATGGCATCTCGTCTTCAGCTTCAAGGATTTACAGCCAGACTACAAGCCTCAGGACTTACAGTGTTGTGAAGTGCTATGCTGTGTACAGTACTGTGCTGTGAAGTGAAGTGTTTTGTGAAGTACTGTGTTGTGTATTTTAATCAGAATTGTCTGTGCAAACTGCAGTTAGATGACTAAGGGAGCTTGCCCGGCAGTACGTCCACTCCCGTCTCCGGTCATTGGGTAACTGAGGGCAGCGCGCGACTTTGCCCAGCTGGCAGCGCGCGCCAAGCCTCACACACACACACACACACACGCACTCACAGACCCACCTTATATTAAATTCTTGCGAATTACTTTAGACTTCTGTAATTCTGTGCACAGATTACGAGGGGTTGACCCGGTCTTTTGCACAGATAGAGTACAGAAGCTGTCGGCATGTCTCACAGGGATCAAAATGATACCCTGGACGATGGGGTTATGAGTTTAAGTCTGGGAGACCTCACCCCACCCACACTCAGGCCCCACGCTCCCCACAGTGACAACGCCCAATCACCCACAGAATCTCCTCGTTCGTCGCGAGCAAGCTCTCCTGTGGTGCCTGCGTCCACAGATCTCCTTCAACTGATTAAGTGGATGGAAACTTCTCGACTCCAGGACTATGTTGCAAGGAGAGAAGAGGAAGAAATTCGATATAGAAAGTCTGAAAGACGACGCCACGAAGATGAACAAAGACGCAGAGAACTAGAAGATATACGTAGAAGTGAGGATGACCTGAGAAGAAGAGAGGATCAAGCCAGATTTGAAGTCTTGATTTCCCTGTTAGCCTCCCCACAACGATCTACTGCACAAGATTCCTCTGCTACTACTAATGCTGATATGACTAGAGGTACTGGTACCTCATTTCCCAGAGTCGGTTCAACAATTCCTCAAAAGGCTGCAGCACAAACGCCTCCCTCTCTGAAGTCTGACGCTTCTTATCAGATATTTATGGCGTCGACGTTGGCAAGACTATGCAACAATGGTTGACCTGTCAAGTTTACCACAGCCTAAACAGATGATACAGCTTCGTATGTGCCTGTCCTTAGAGACACAACGTACTCTCGAACACACACTTCAAGTGCCTCCTATGACAACTCTGACGGTAGAGGCTGTGGTCGACAAGTTACAGGAACATGTTAAGGGACAGCGCAACGAAGCACTTAGAAGAAGAGAACTCCTCCAATGTAAGCAGCTTGATGGAGAATCTTTTGATGCATTTTTTGTAAGACTGAAAAGATGTTCAGAGGAAGTTGATGTTTGTCCTGGAAATTCTCAAGTCTGTGAAGAGACACAACTCAAGACAATTATTTTAACGGGTATTCGAGATGAAGAGCTTGTTCAGCGTCTCATTTCACTTGACCCCACTTCCTCCCTTCAAGATGTAGTTACAAAATGTCGAGCGTACGAGGCCGCCAGGTGTGCGACTTCAGCTTTACGTTCACAACCTGACCAGGTGAGGGCGGTGTCTTCCTACAGAAAGGGTAAGAAGCAGCAAGGTAACCCCACCCCTCACCCTCCAGCTACACCTTCAGCAGCAGCTTTGTGTAACAGCTGTGCGAGACAGCATAATGCCTCCCAGTGCCCAGCTGCTCAAAGCGTGTGCAGAAGTTGTGACCGCCAAGGTCACTGGGCTTACACAGTCAAGTGCCCTGCTAGCAAAGTTCAGTGCAGACTTTGTGGTCGTGTGGGCCATTATGACAAATGTTGTCGTAAGAAGACGCAGAGAGGACACCACCAAGGATCCAAGAAGTCATCCTCAGGTAGTGCTGGCGCGCCCCCTCCTTCTGGCAAGCATCAAGATGCTGTGTCCAGTCGTTCCTGCCGCCATGTACATTGTTCCACAGACACGACGCCCAGCACATCAGTGTCGTCATTTCTCACGGTAACTTGTCATCCAGTCTTCAGATGTTACCTGACACCGGTGCTGACGTCTCAGTAATTGGTCCACAACACTTAGCAAGTTTAGGAATACCCAGGAGCAACCTACAGCCCCCTCCTCAGACAACGAAACTGACAGCTGATGGTTCCAAGATGGCTCCAGCTTTGGGATCTTTCTGGGCTACTCTTACCTTTGGTAAGCAGTCTTGCTCAGCCCGGATTGATGTTCATGATGGGATCCCGACTCCGCTTTTATCATATGGCCATTGTCAAGAGTTGGCCATTATTTCCAAGGAATTCCCCAAACCTATGTTAAAGGTCACCCATGTCAACAGGTTGAAGGAACTCCCTATCTCTACTAACACGTCCCCTTCTGATGCAAGAGCTTACCTTCTCAAGGAGTTTGCTGACGTGTTGGTTACGAAGAAATCTTTGGGATCCACACCACTCAAGCCGATGGTGGGTCCACCTATGAAGATTCATCTTAAGGATGGTGCCACACCTTTTGCCATCCACACCCCTCGTTTGATTCCTCACGCCTACAAGGAGCTAGTTAGACAAGAGCTTGACTCCATGGTTGCTCAGGGAATCATCAAACCGGCCGGAGACGAACCTTCACCTTGGTGCCACCCTCTCGTCCCCGTCGCCAAACCTCGTGGTGGAGTACGAATCACCACCGATCTGTCAAAACTTAACCAGCAAGTTTCCCGTCCAGCCCACCCTTCACCCACACCCTTCGCAGCTGTTCGAAATGTGGACCCGAAGGCAGAGGCCCCATGGGATTTGCCGCTACGGGCGATGCATTCTGTCAACGTGGTGACGCGGCCCTTCAAGGAGTCACGAATTGTGTCAAAGTGGTTGATGATATCTTACTCCATGACGAAGACTACTGTGCCCACCTCTCCCGAATATATGAAGTTCTCACCAGATGTCGAAAGTACGGGATTACCCTCAACGCTGACAAGTTTGTAGTCGCCGCACCATCAGTGAACTTCTGTGGGTACACTCTCTCAGCATCAGGTATCGCAGCTGACCCGGAGAAATTAAGTGGAATCAGGGATTTTCCAACCCCTGCCAACCTGACAGACCTCCGTTCTTTTTTGGGTCTGGTCAATCAGCTGGCTGAATTTTCACCTGACATCTCCGCCGCAGCCCAGCCGTTACGCCCCCTGCTGAGCCCCAGGAGGACATTCCTGTGGACCCCAGATCATCAAGAGGCCTTCCAGCGAGTCAAGCAGGCCCTCTTAAGTCCACCTGTCCTCGCCTGTTACGACCCAGCCCTACCCACGGTCCTCCAGACTGACGCCTCCAGACTCTACGGCGTTGGTTACGCCCTTCTGCAGGACCATGGCGGTGGACAACTCCGCTTAATTCAGTGTGGATCCCGGTTCCTGACGGACGCCGAGACCCGATATGCCACGGTTGAGCTGGAGATTTTGGCTGTTGTCTGGGTGATGGCGAAGTGCCGCTTCTACCTGATAGGACTTCAGCACTTCACCCTCTTCACGGATCACCGCCCTCTTGTACCTATTATCAATCATTACTCTTTGGATGCAGTAGAGAATCCTCGCCTTCAACGTTTGAAAGAGAAGCTCTCGCCTTATCTCTTCACGGCTGTGTGGCGTGCCGGTAAGCTGCTGTGCATCCCAGATGCCCTGTCCCGCGCCCCTGTCAGTCGCCCCACCCCAGAGGACGAGATGTTGTGTTCTACAGCTGCTGCATCCCTCAAGTCAGTAGTTTCATTGAAGGCCGTCTTCACATCAGAAGAGTCTACAGCACCGGATGCAGACAAGACCCTTGAAGATCTCCGCACCGCAGCCCGGGCCGACCCTTCCTACATCCGGCTCGTCGACTGTGTGTCCCAGGGATTTCCATCTAACCGATACGACCTTCATGAATCGCTACTCCCGTACTGGAAGATACGCGAGGACCTCTATTGTGACAGAGACCTTGTCTTGCATGGTCCACGAGTAGTCATTCCTGCTGCCCTACGCCGCCGTACCTTGACCCGCCTTCACGACAGCCACCGAGGAGTGGAGGCCACCAAGCGACGGGCGAAGCAGACTGTATTTTGGCCCGAAATCGACGAGGACATTGCAAGTACCGTCCGTGCCTGTGAGCCGTTCCAGATTCTGCAACCCAGCCAGCAACAGGAACCTTTAATGTGCGACGATAACCCTTCAAGACCCTTCGAGTCTGTGACGGCCGACTTCTTTGCAGTGGCAGGGAAGTCCTTCCTCGTCATTGCCGACCGATTGTCTGGATGGCCTGTTGTCGTCCCCTGTGGTAGCGATACAACGGCTACTGCTACCATCCGGAATTTCAGGCATTACTTCAGAGAAGTTGGTGTTCCCTTCTGCCTCAGGACTGATGGAGGACCCCAGTTCACCAGCCACGAGTTTCGGGACTTCATGGACCGTTGGGGAGTCCGTCATGTCGTGACCTCGCCCCACTACCCCTAGGCGAATGGACACGCTGAAGCCGCAGTCAAGACTGTTAAACACCTGATCCTTAAGGTGTCACCCTCAGGAAATATCGACTGCGAGGAATTCGATCGAGGTTTGTTAGAGTTACGCAACACCCCGAACTTCACTGGACGCTCCCCAGCCCAGGTTCTATATGGACATCATCTCAGGTCTTGTGTTCCTGCCCACCCAAAGTTTTTTTCTCAAGAATGGCAAGCCAAGACTGAAGAATGTGACCGCCGTGCAGCAGAACGAGCCGCAGACGTCGCTGCTCGGTATGACTGTCATGCCCGCCCCCTTCCCAGGTTGAGTATCGGCCAGCAGGTCAGGATTCAAGATCCGGTATCTCACCGCTGGGACAAGGTTGGGGTTGTCATGGGTATTGGCCGGTCCAGGGACTACCAAGTGCGTCTTCCCAGTGGTAGAGTATGGTGGAGGAACCGTCGTTTCCTCCGACCTGTGGAGCTGCCTAGTGTTGACCCCTCCCCAGTTGAGTCCCCTAATGTTGATGTCTTTACAGTAAATCCATCCCCACCTTGCGTTTCTGCCCCGGTACTCCGCAGGTCCGAGCGACTCAGAAACAAAAGGTCCGCTCAAGATGAAACTATGAGCGTATAGGGGGGAGGGAGGTGTATAATATGGACACGAAGTAGTACCTTAAGCTGTGTATTCTTATATTACTCTAATAATTATGTATAGTAAAGTATTACAAAACATGTATTAATCCTATGTAATATTTCCATTTATTATGCACCATGTTATGTATGTGAATTATCCTATTTACATTTTATGTATTCAGCTTGTGAATGCTGGCATCTGTACATGCCAGTGCGGAGTGATACAGAGAGTGGAGATCACCAGTCCTTGTGGTATGGAAGCGTTCTGTCTATTGTCCCCCCCTGTATATCTCCCGTACGAGATTAAGAACCTATTTTCAAGATAACAAGTGTTTGTGTATACCCTCAGTAGTGTAGAACATTTTGGGGGTACCAAAGACAAACATAGACAACCTACAGCAGCAACCTTCACCTACGAGCTGTTAGCAGTTGTCCCTTCTTTATTTTTTGATGACGGAAGAATGAGGACTACACCAAAGTCATATCTGTGAAAATTCATCACAGACCTGGATCCTGATATTATATGTGAAATCAGTAAGCCAAAAATAGTGGTAATTGATGGATGTGCTTTACTACAGTCAGTATTGGTATGTTATGTGATGGTTATGTGCAGTCTGTGAACCTCATATCTCCCATTCCATCTGTTACGAGTTGGGGATTTAGAATATAGTTAAAAGTCTACCCAGATCCCAACAGGCAACAAAAAAACAAAAACAAAGACAATCGGACTATAAAAGGGTAGACAAAGGATGCGAGTTTTTGTTGTGTATAATAAAGTACCATAAATTCCTTAACAAAATATTCAGCTTCCTATAAATTACCCTTAACCATACTTAACCTAAACATTAACAGTATATACATATTAATACAACATAAAACAATTTTGAAGCAAGTGGACGTGGGGGAGGCAATACAAGATTACAAATACTTAAGTGAGGAGCTGAGATGGCTGACGAGTAAGGCTGAGTATTGTAGAAGACGGTAGGTAGTCACTGTGCCGTAGGTTTAGAGGATAGATGATCCTGTGGTCACTTCCCAGAGTGTAGTGCCCTCTCCTCGAATTGGAGCTGACAAAGAAGACTTGGAGGAAGTGACGCAACAACCAGGATATGGAGAAGGGAAACCCCGGAGTGGTAACTAAGACGAGTCATACTCGTGTCTCGTCCCTAGATGGCGTTGCTCGTGGTGCTGGGTAGGTAGATCAAGACAATAGATGGCGTGGTTCGTAGTGCTGGGTGGAGGGGTTCGTAACACACCCCCCCTCCAAAGACCTCCGTAGCGCGGCGCGAAGGAGGTGATCACCTGGTGCGTCTGGAGAGTAGCTGCTGCATTTCCACTGGAGCTCGGGATAAGGAGTCTGCAATCAGGTTGTCCACCCCCTTTATGTGCCGGACTTGTAGATTATAGGGCTGGGTGAGGAGAGCCCAGCGGAGGATTCGCTGGTTGGAGGTCTTGTTGGTTTGGATGAACGTGAGTGGGTTATGGTCGGTGAAGACTAGGGTTGTTTGTGGGCAAGACTGGAGGTAACATTCAAACTTCTTTATTGCCAACACCAGAGCCAGGGCCTCCTTCTCTATGGTCGAGTAGTTGGTCTGATGTTTTTTCAACTTGGCGGAGTAATATGCCACAGGGTGAAGGACATCAGTGGTTGGGTCGGGTTGTAGGAGCACAGCCCCAACTCCGACACCACTAGCGTCGATTTGCAGATGGAAGGGCAAGGTGTAGTCAGGGGGGTGGACTACAGGCTTAGAGGCAAGGAAGGCTTTGAGGCGGTGGAAAGACTGGTCGCACTTCTGGTTCCAGATGTAAGGGACCGCAGAACTGGTAAGGTCTGTGAGGGGTCCGGCCACGCTGGAGAAGTTACTGCAGAACCGACGGTAGTAGCCGCACATCCCCAGGAAGCGCATGAGTTCCTTCCTCGTCCTTGGAGTGGGGAAGGACAAGATGGCTTTAACGTTTGCGTCCTTGGGTCTCACCATACCATGCCCAACGATATGTCCCAGGTAAGTCACTGAGGCCCGGCCAAAAGCAGATTTAGCCAGGTTTATGGTGAATCCAGTCTCTTGCAGTCGTGCGAACAGTATCTCCAAACGCACCAGATGTTCGTCCCAGCCGTCCGACACCACCACCAGGTCATCCAGGTAGGCGAACGTCCCACCTAGGTCCTGAATTAGGTAATTGATGGCCCTCTGGAATGTGGCCGGAGCATTAGAAAAGCCAAACGCCATAACTAAATATTGAAAAAGACCAAATGGAGTTATAAATGCCGAGATTATTTTTGCCCTATCCGTGAGTCCCACTTGATAATATCCTTTCAACAGGTCCACGGTACTGATAAATTTTGCACAGCCTATGCTGTCTATTATATCTTCAATCAAAGGTAAAGGGTAGGAGTCTGAGACAGTGACCTGGTTCACTTTACGATAATCGGTACAGAAACGAAAAGTGCCATCGGGTTTTGGAATGAGAAGGCAAGGTGAAGCCCAGGGGGAGGTACTAGGCTCAGCTAAGTTATGTTTTAACAAAAAATCTACCTCCTTTTTCATAATCTCTGTTTTTTGTGGATTTAGTCGATATGCTGATTGCCTAATGGGTTGTACATCATCTGAGATTAGCTTAATATCATGTTTAAGTATATTGCAAAAACCTGGGAGGTCTGACGTGACTTTAGGAAATGTCGATAATAACTTAGTGAGATATTTTGCTTGAGATGGATTCAGAACAGAAAAATACTCATCCAAGTTGTTGAGTATGTGACTGTTAGCAGGGTTTTCTTTAGGTAGAGGGAAGTCTAAATTCTCCAATAGGTCCATGTCATCTGTCTCTGGCTCCGGCCCTGACAAAACCGTATGCAATACAGGTAGGCTTATAGCCTCTGGGATGTCTTCCTCTGACTGCCTGGAATGGTAAAGTTTCATGAGATTAATGTGAACAAGTTGTAAATCTTTTCGGCGATCAGGAGTATGGACTATATAGTTGAGGGGACATAGTTTATTAGCAACTATATAGGGACCAATAAACTTGCTTTTAAGGGGAGAGCCTGGAATGGGTAGAAAGAATAACACTTTGTCACCTGGAGAAAAAGTTCTTTCAACTAATTTAGGTTGGGACTTCATCATTTTTTCTTGGACTTTTTTTTAAGTTTGACTGAGCAATGGTTCGGACTTCAGTTAATTTGTCCCGTAAAGTGTCAATGTATTGGGAAACTGTTGCGGGCTTAATAGATGGAGTGTCAAACCACTGCTCCTTTACTATTTTAAAGGGTCCCCTAATTTGTCTCCCATATAGTAACTCGAACGGGGAGAAACCCAATGACTCCTGGGGACATTCCCTGATGGCAAAGAGTAACAAGTCTATGCTTTCATCCCATTCCGTTTGGTGTTCTATACAGTATTTTTTTGAGCATTGATTTGAAAGTTTGATGGAACCGTTCCAAGCAACCTTGGGATTGTGGGTGGTAAGCCGAAGATGTACAATGGTCCACACTGAGGTCTTTCATCACCTGTTTGAAAAGATTGCTCGTAAAATTGGTGCCCTGATCGGATTGGATCTCTTTAGGAATGCCCACTGAAGTGAAAAGGTGCAAAGAGGTTTGATTACATTTTTTGAAGTGATGCTTTTAAGGGGAAAAGCCTCAGGATAACGTGTACTGGTATCCATAACTGTGAGCAGGAATTGATTTCCCTTCTTAGTCTTTGGTAATGGGCCCACACAATCCGCAACAATCTTTTCAAATGGTGTAGAAAATACTGGGATGGGCTTAATGGGAGCTGCTGGTATACTTTCATTTGGTTTTCCTACCATTTGACAAATATGACAAGATTTTAGGTACTTTGACACATCCTTCCTAAGTCCAGGCCAATAATAGTGTTGGAGGAGCTTTTATATGTTTTCAGGATTCCCAAATGTCCTGAAATACCATCATGGGCAAGGGCAATTAAT
>NW_024734983.1:0-27863 GCF_018991925.1 Homarus americanus
GGAGGCACCACAAGAGAAGATGTCAATACTTCTGAATTAACCCGACTGCAAAACGAGGCAGACTAGCACCAGCGCTGGAAAGACACTGCCGCCGCCCCTCTTGCATTAGATGGAGCCATCCACATGTGCAACTTCTGTCAACGACCCTGCCGGTCCCGTATCGGCTTCTTTAGTCAACATAAAATTCACTGACCTAGGTGACATACTTAATAACCCATATCATTGAATCATAGGTGGATGATCGTCATACTCGATTCCGAGTGAAAACTAAGTAGTAGTAGTAGGAGTAGTGTGTGTGTGTGTGTGTTAAACGTAGCCTGCTTAAAGAACTAACCTAACTGGGCAACTGCACCCAGTACAATCATAATCACAGATCAAAGCAAAATCAAATTTTACAAGCTATTATGGTCGCTGCATTAAATGTCAGGACCCTTCTGGATACTGGCACAAATAAGCATCCTAAAGAAAAGCCTTTGTGGCAAAAGGGCTGTCTAGGTATAACTTCCACATAGCCTTTAGTGAGTTCCGGCATTTATGGAGTTGCCTTTGCTATTCGCCAATCCATCCTGCATAGGATAACTCAAATGCCCCTTGGGATCAAGGAACGCGTTATGACGCTCCGAGTCCCACCGAATTACTGACTTCATGCCAGAGGATGACATCAAGGAGGCCGTTTACGCCGACCTTAACAGAGTGCCAACCTCTATCCCCAGAGAAGATAAGATTGTGCTCCTAGGTGACTTCAATGCCAGAGTTGGCAGAAATGCTCACATATGGCAGGAAAACAGAAGGAGAAACGGAGTAGGCAACAGTAATCCCAACGGCCTACTCCTTCTCAGCAAGTCTGCTGCACACAACCTCACTATCACTAATACCTTGTTTAGGGAGGCCGACAAGTTCAAGGGTTCGTGGCAACACCCACGATCCAAACTCTGGCATCTCATTGACTACATCATAGTCAGAGAAAGAGATTCCTGTTATGTCCTCATAATCCGAGCCATGCAGGCTCAGACCACTGTAACACTGAACAAAGGCTCGTCAGAACCAAGCTCTCACTTCACGTGGCTCCAAAATGGCGAAGGCCACAACCTACCAGAAGAGGTTTTAACACTAAGCATCTGGAGGATCGAGTGGCAGCATATACTTTCAGAGAGCAGCTCGAACATGGACTGATAAACAACCAGACAACAAACAAACCAAATCCCGGTGACAGAAACGTGCAGAGAGTCCCTCAGCCATATCAAAAGAATACTCCAGGACTGGTTTGATGAAATTGACCCGGAAATGAACGTAGTCGTCGATGATAAACATGCTACTTTCAGTGACTGGAAGAACAACCCTCAGTTTCAAATCAAAGCTGATACATTCCAGATGAAGAAAGTGGCAGCCCAGCATGAACTTCGTAATACAGCCTGTGAAATACAAAAACTTGCAGATCAGCAAAAGTTGTGCGAATTTTTCAATTCTACTAAAACATTTTATTTTACAATCACTCATGGAACAGCCCCCTCTGCTCATCCAACAGTATCTCCATAATTTAGGACGAAGAAGGCATCCTTCAGTGCTGGAAAAAACACTACCATTCGCTGCTCAACCGAAACACTGTTGTGGATGTCACGACTACCCAGCAGGTCCCTCTGCATCCAAAGCTGACCCACCTCAGCTATCCTCCATCCCTAGATGATGTAGCTACTGCCATCAAGCAGATGACAAATAACAAAGCTGCAGAGCCTGATGGAATCCTAGCCGAAGTGTATAAAGCAGGAGATCCTCAGCTTACCAGCTGTCTCCTCTCTCAATATTTAAAAGAACAAGGGAGACCGGTCAGACTGTGGGAACTACCGCGTCATCTCACCGCTGTCCATAGCTGGCAGAATTATCGCTTGAGTCCTCCTAAACAGACTTCTTCCTGAGACGGAAAACTTCCTCCCAGAATTTCACTGTGGCCTAAGACATGATCTTTGCTGCCTGCCAGATGCAGGAAAAGTGCAGAGAAAAGCGTCGTGACCTGTACAAGGCTTTCAACGACCTTACCAAGGCCTTCGACTCGGTCAACAGCGAAGCACTCTGGCAGACCCTCAGCCGCTTAGTTTGCCCACCAAAATTCATCGCCAGTGTGAGGCAATTCCACGATGGCATGAACGGCAGTGTCCTGAACAATGGCACCCACTCTGAATTCTTCCCCATCCAAATGGGGATAAAATAAGCCTGTGTACTGGCACCAACCCTCTTTTCCACTTCCTTGGCTGCCTTCCTAACTCCTGCCAGTGCCAATTTAGCCAGCCGGGTGGACATCCAGTACCGGATGAAGCGACTTGTCAAGAATAGACCACTCCAGGCAAGAACAAAGTTGTTGAAAGCTTCAATTACTGAACTTCAGTATGCAGATGACCTCACCCTCATCTCTCACACTGAATGCAACCAACAGGAGAATCTGAACACCTACGCCGATGCGTATGCACACTTCGGCCTTGAGGTGAATGTACGTAAAATTCAGATTCTCTTTTACCCAGTGCAATAAAAACACTGTAGGTGCGCGTGATCCAGGTATATGCTGATAACCACAAGGAAAGAAGAAAACACGAAGTTCCCAAGCGCTTTCGTGTAATTCACATCTTCAGGGGTGAGTACAGACTGGAGAGAGAAATACAAACCAAGGTGTACATATACAGAGGAGGGTGAGACCAGGTCCACAATGGTCAGGAATTAGGTAATGACCCTACTAATCTTTAAATAGCACACAATGGTTGGTGGTCAGGTCAGATGGTCAGGTGACCCGGCCTTCTCACCTGGTCACAAATCTTCTTAATTTCAAAATTGTCCAGATTGTACATGCCGTTACTCAAATTCATGTTGAATGCTTCTGTTTGTTTAATAAGACTAGATTCTATGATGTTCCTACTATCAATTGAATTACATGGTAATATTAAGGAGGCATTATCCCAGTCAATGCAATGCTTGTTATCCCTCAAATGAACAAACAGAGCATTGGATTCCTGGCCTGTCCTAACACTGTATTTGTGTTGTTTAATTCTAGTTGCAAGATCTTTTCCTGTCTGGCCTAAGTAAAACATATTACATTCCTTGCAAGGAACTTTATTAATGCAACCAATTGTGTTGTTGGGGGAATTCTTGATTAACATTTGTTTAACAGTGCATGAGTTTTTAAATGCCACATTGACGTTCCAGGTTTTTAGTTGTGAAGGAATGTGAGAAATTTTTGTGAAATGGTAATATTAAGATATTCTTATGGTCATGGGTGGGCTTGGGATCAGTTCTCTAAAAAGTTTTCTTTGTAATGTTTAGGCATTTGTCTATGAAAGATCTAGGGTATTTAAGGTTTGATCCAATATTATATATATATTTGTATTCCTCATCGATGAATTCCGGACTGCAAATTCTCAAGGCACGTAAAAACATTGTTGAAAATACTGACTGTTATCAGCACACACACACACATATATATATATATATATATATATATATATATATATATATATATATATATATATATATATATATATATATATATATATATATATATATATATATATATATATATATATAGGCAAGTAAATCACTGTAGGTGCGCGTGATCTAGGTATATGCTGATAACCACAAGGAAAGAAGAAAACACGAAGTTCCCAAGCGCTTTCGTGTAATTCACTTCAGGGGTGAGTACAGACTAGAGAGAGAAATACAAACCAAGGTGTACATATACAGAGGAGGGTGAGACCAGGTCCACAATGATCAGGTATTAGGTAATGACCCTACTAATCTTTAAATAGCACACAACGGTTGGTGGTCAGGTCAGATGGTCAGGTGACCCGGCCTTCTCACCTGGTTACAAATCTTCTTAATTACAAAATTGTCCAGCTTGTACATGCCGTTACTCAAATTCATGTTGAATGCTTCGGTATGTTTAATAAGACTAGATTCAATGATGTTCCTACTATCAATTGAATTACATGGTAATATTGAGGAGGCATTATCCCACTCAATGCAATGCATGTTATCCCTCAAATGAACAAACAGAGCATTGGATTCCTGGCCTGTCCTAACACTGTATTTGTGTTGTTTAATTCTAGTTGCAAGATCTTTACCTGTCAGGCCTAAGTAAAACATATTACATTCCTTGCAAGGAAGTTTATAAATGCAACCAATTATGTTGTTGGGGGAGTTCTTGATTAACATTTGTTTAACAGTGCATGAGTTTTTAAATGCCACATTGACGATCCAGGTTTTTAGTTGTGAAGGAATGTGTGAGAAATTTTTGTGAAATGGTAATATTAAAAGATTCTTATGGTCATGGGTGGGCTTGGGATCAGTTCTATAAAAAGTTTTCTTAGTAATGTTTAGGCATTTGTCTATGAAAGATCTAGGGTATTTAAGGTTTGAGCGATTCTAGGCGATTTCAACTTTTCAGGCATAGATTGGAAAAATCAACTTAGAGATAATGAATCTGAAGATTTTCTAGAAGTAGTACAAGATAGTTTTTTATATCAATTCATAAACTCGCCCACTAGAGGAAATAATATCCTCGATTTAGTTCTCAGTAATAATGAAAATCTAGTAAAAGATGTTGGGATTGGAGACGAACTAGGAAACAGTGATCATAAAGCCATATATTTTAACATAATATGGGATGGCAGGAAGAAGGAAAATTCGGCCTTGATCCCGGATTTTAGGAAGGCTAATTACGGTAGCTTAAGGAGAGACCTAAGGGATGACCCTATGGTCAAAAGATTAATCCCCCCCACACCTCCGGAAACTGTCAACTTAGGACGGGATAACCCCAAATTTAATTTAGCAGCTACTTATGAACAATTTATTGCGACAATCAATAATGCCCAAAATAAACACATCCCTAAAAGAAAATTCAGATCGATACGGAACCAACCAAAATGGATGAATAATAGACTCTTAGATCTTCTAGGGAAAATGAAAGGAGTATATAGAAAAGTTAAGAAAGGCGAAAATCACTTACTTGGTTACTATCAGAACCTAACAAGACAGGTAAAAACAGAAATTAGGAAAGCAAAGAGAAATTATGAAATCAAGGTAGCAAACGAATCGAAAAATAACCCCAAAGCTTTTTATCAACTGTATAAATCAAAGGTTAGAGATACAATAGGTCCCCTTAAAACTACGACAGGAGAAATGACTGATGATGAGTTAGAAATGTGTAGTACGTTAAATAGTCATTTTCGCTCCGTATTCACAAATGAAAACCTAGCACAGTTTCCAGAAGTTCATAAGGTATATAACGACAGTATAGAAAATATGTTGATGAATATCAATATTACTAGTAACGATGTGCTTAAAGTAATTACCAAACTGAAGCCTCATAAATCGCCTGGTCCAGACGAAGTATATGCTAGAATATTAAAAGAATGTAGAGATGAGTTGAGTAATCCATTAGCAGTTTTATTTAATAAGTCATTAGAATCGGGCCTAGTGCCAGAAGCTTGGAAACTTGCAAATGTAGTTCCGATTTTCAAAAAGGGTTATAAATCAATAGCATCAAATTACCGTCCCATTAGTCTCACGTCAATCATAGGCAAGTTGCTAGAGTCAATTATTGCTACAAAAATCAGAAGCCACCTTGAAACATTCAACTTAATTCATTCTTCTCAGCACGGGTTCACCCAGGGACGTTCTTGTCTCACAAATTTGCTTAGCTTTTTCTCAGAAGTATATGAAGCGGTAGATAATGATAAGTCATATGATATAATTTATTTAGATTTCAGTAAAGCATTCGATAGAGTCCCTCATGAGAGATTGATAAGGAAGGTAGAAGCACATGGAATAGGTGGATCAGTATTAAAATGGATTAGGTCATGGTTAACTGGTAGGAAACAAAGAGTCAGCATAAATGGATTAAAGTCAGACTGGGGTGCGGTCAAAAGCGGAGTTCCCCAGGGATCTGTATTAGGCCCTCTGCTGTTTGTTATATTCATTAATGATCTTGATTTAGGCATAACTAGTAGGATTAGTAAATTTGCAGATGATACCAAAATGGGGAGAGTGATAAATTCAGACAGTGACTTTGAACACCTTCAAAGAGATCTAGATACCTTACATGAGTGGTCAGTAGACTGGCAAATGAATTTTAATACTAATAAATGCAAGGTACTACAGATAGGGAAGACGAATACAAACGTTAAGTATAAACTAGGTAACACGGAAATAGAAAACTCAGTTTGTGAAAAAGATCTAGGTGTATTTGTTAGCAACGACTTGAGACCTAGAAAACAATGTATTAGCGTTCTCAACAAGGCAAACAGGATTCTTGGGTTCATATCTAGGTCTGTGAGTAACAGAACTGCTGACGTTATCTTGAAACTTTACCTAGCATTAGTGAGGCCACACATGGATTATGCGGTTCAGTTCTGGTGTCCTTATTATAGAATGGACATAGATTCTTAGGAGAGAGTACAAAGAAGAATGACAAAAATGATCCATAATATTAGAAACCTTCCATATGAAGAAAGACTGAAAAGCTTAGGCTTACATTCATTAGAGAGGCGTAGAGTTAGGGGAGATATGATAGAGGTGTACAAGTGGGTAAGTGAGATTAACAAGGGTAAAATGGAAGATGTTCTGAAGCTCAGTAATAACGAAATAACTAGAACAAATGGCTTTAAATTAGATAAACTCCGATTCAGAAAGGATATAGGCAAGCACTGGTTTGGAAATAGAGTTGTGGATATGTGGAATAGGCTACCGAGCGCTATAGTAGGATCGGGGACGCTAGGGAGCTTCAAGACGAAGTTGGATAGGCACATGGAAGTGCTGGGATGGGTGTGAAAGGGATCTGCCCTGTATGGGCCAGTCGGCCTCCTGCAGTATCCCACTTTCTTATGTTCTTATGTTATGTTCTAATATTATATATATATTTGTATTCCTCCTCAATGAATTCCGGACTGCAAATTCTCAAGGCATGTAAAAACATTGTTGAAAATACTGACTGTTTGACTTTATTATGGTGGGCAGAATAATAATGAATGTATGAACACACATTAGTTGGTTTTCTATAAATACTGAACTTAAAAGTGTTACCTATTCTGTGTATCAGACAGTCTAGGAATGGCAATTTACAGTCTTGCTCTAATTCCACAGTGAATTTGATCGAGGGGGCTAAGTTGTTAAGTTGTGGCAGGAAAGCTTTTAGGTCCTCATTACATGGCCAGAGACATAATACATCATCAACATATCTAAACGAGACTGATGAAGGTGGTAAAATATTACTTAATAGTTTCTTTTCAAAGAATTCCATATATAGGTTGCTTAATACAGGTGAGAGTGGATTACCCATTGCCATACCAAATTTTTGAGCATAATATTCTCCATTGAATTCGAATTTTCAATCCTTAATACATAGTTTGATGAATTCGATGAAGTCGTCTTTCGAGAGGGGCAGGGAAATATCATCCAGGGAATCTATGAGGAACTCTAGTAAATCATCAACTGGGACATTTGTAAAGAGTGATGTTACATCAAAACTGACCAGTTTAAAATCATAATTAATGTGTAAGTTATTGAGTTTATCAACCAGGTCCATATTATTCTTGATAACATAAGAACATAAGAATGGAGGAAACTGCAGCGGGCCTATTGGCCCATAATGGGCAGTCCCGTTTACACCCAACCCCTATTGCTCATATAAGCATCCAACCTATGTTTGAAGCTATTCAGCGTATTCGAGTTAATGATGATATTTGGTAACTTGTTACATTCATCCACTACTCTGTTTCCAAACCAGTGTTTACCTATTTCACGCCTAAATCTAAATTTGTCTAATTTAAAACCATTGTTACGAGTTCGCTCCTGGTTGGATAGTTTGAGTACCTTTGTAATGTCCCCTTTGTTTAGCCCTGCCTTCCACTTATACACGTCTATCAGGTCTCCCCTCACTCTACGTCTCTCGAGGGAGTGCAAATTAAGATGCTTTAACCTGTCTCTATACTCAAGGTTCCTAATGCCCGGGATTAGTCTTGTCATTCTCCTCTGAATTCTTTTCAAGGATTCTATATCCATTCTGTAATACGGTGACAAGAACTGAACTGTGTAATCCAGGTGTGGTCTCAGAAGAGCAAGATACAGTTTTAGGATGACCTGGCTAGTCTTGTAACTAACACTCCTTTGTATGAACCCAAGTACTTTATTAGCCTTGTTACGAGAAAAACACTTTGTTTACTTGGCTTAAGGTTCCTACTTATCATTACTCCTAAATCTCTCTCACAGTCGGATTTCTCTATGGCATCGTTGTTCATCTGGTATCTGGTTTCCCTGTTTACATCTCCTATACTGAGTACTTTACATTTGTCGACGTTGAATTTCATCTGCCATTTTTCAGATCATTCGAAAAATTTCTTTAGATCTTCCTGTAGTTTTGCCGAGTCCTCGTCAGATTTAATAACACGTCCTATTTTAGTGTCATCAGCAAATTTACTTATGTTGCTGTCTATGCCGATATCTATGTCGTTTATGTATATAATAAATAATAATGGTCCAAGTACTGAGCCTTGGGGAACTCCACTTGTGACGTTGCTCCAATGGGATTTAGTGCCGTTAATGCTCACTCGCTGTTTCCTGTCCTGTAACCACGCTCTAATCCATTTAAGGATGTCACCTTTGATGCCATGAGCTTCTACCTTTCTAATTAGTCTTTCGTGGGGGACTCTGTCGAAGGCTTTGCTAAAGTCGAGATATACCACATCATAATTGTGCCCCTCGTCCACAGTTTCGAAAACTGATGAAAAGAATGTTAATAGATTAGTTAGGCAAGAACGTCCGCTTGTGAAGCCATGCTGGGAATCATTGATCAATCGGTGCTTCTCCAGGTGATTTCGAATAGAATTTGAAATGATTGCTTCCAGTAATTTGCCTACTATTGATGTTAGACTGATTGGGCGGTAGTTAGAGGATAGTGATCTATCCCCCTTCTTGAAAATCGGTATTACATTCGCTATCCTCCAGGATTCTGGTACTACACCTGTTTTTAAGGACATGTTAAACAACTTTGCTAAGGGCATACTAAGCTCTTCCTTACATTCCTTTAATACTCTGGCAAATATCTCATCGGGACCAGGTGACTTATTAGGCTTTAGTTTGTCTATTTGCTTACTAACATCGTTACTAGTCACTACTATCTCACTTAATTTGTTTTCTTCACTATCTCTGAATAGGGTCGGTGCCTCGGGTATCATGTTTAAATTTTCGGTGGTGAAAACTGTTGAAAAATATTTATTCAAATTATTGCTCATTTCTCCGTCGTTATCAGTGAGCTCGCCAGAGTCTGACCGTATTGGTCCAATCTTTTCTCGTGTTTTAGTTGGATACATTTGGTAGTTCCAACTTAGTTGCTGCTGGTTTTGAGATTTAAAAGATTATTGCTCAACATGGAAAACCGCTCAGTGATGGGGAGTATATTAAAGAATCATGACTAGAATGTACTCCTTTCCCTTTTAACGGTTTTCCAGAAAAGGAAAAAATTATTCAGCGCATTAAGGATTTGCCAGTGAGTAGAAACACAGTAAAAGATAGAATATTAAAGATGGAACAAACATAGTAGAACAGCTAACAAAAGATATTGGTTGATGTAAATTGCTTTCCATAATGGCTAGGCTAGCCATTATTGCTCGATTATGTAGGGGCGATGAAATATGTGAAGAACTGGTTAACTTGGTAACTTTACCAGAACATACCCCAGGGGCTGAAATATGTAAGGCAGTAGTAACCGAACTGTCTAATCGATCAGTTGATCTTTCAAAAATAGTTTCCGCGGCAACTGATGGTGCAAAAGCTGGCCTTAAATAACTTGAAGAAGTGATGAAAATTGTAACCAAGGTAGTCAATTTTATTCCTGCGCGTGCTTTGAAAAAAAGACAATTTCAGAATTTACTGAGCGAGGTGAATTCGGTGTACAAAGGACTACTTATGTGCAATAATGTTCGTTGGCTTAGTCGAGGTTCTGCCCTTAAACGATTTGTTAAGTGTTTTGATGAAATTCGTCTGTTTTTTTAGAATGAAAAATTTTCTTGTCAAGAATTATCTGACGTTGTGTGGATTTGTAGATTGATGTTTTTTACAGATTCTTCCTCACATTTAAATTACTTGAACACAAAATTACAGGGATCTGGCAAAACACTTGATGTTATGTTTGATAACACAAAAGCCTTTGAAATCAAACTGAAAATTTTTAAACGTGATGTCGACAATGGCACTATTAAATATTTCCCAAACCTAAGAAAAAACACATGACTGATCTTGAAATTCATAAAAAAGCAGACATTCAGAGCCTTCAAATGCAATTTTCGAGCATCATTGATTCAACTACTGAACAATTTTCTTTAATATTTACTAAGTTCAGGCCATTTGAAGAAACTGAAAAATTCATAAACTGTGCAGACATTGTAACATTAGACAAACTGAATTTGGAAATGTTGCAGTGGATTGATTTGGATAATTTTGAGATGCAATTGATTGATTTACAAAACAGCTCAATTTGGAGGCAAAAAGCTGTCGACTTAAGAGCTGAACTAGAAAATATTGAAAGAGATCGGTTAGTTACTGGATCAGCGCCGATAATTGCAGTAAATGAGGTTCTGAAACTCTGGAATTCCATTCCTGAAACATTTGACTGTCTACATATTCATGTGAGTTATTGTTTTCAGTAATGAACTTTGTCGTCTAATTATAGGAGTAGACTTACTGATGAAACTAGTGCTGCATGCATAGCTCTCAAAACAACCAAATACAAGCCTGATATATAATATCTGTCATCGTTGGTGCAGCAGCAAAAGTCTCACTGAGAGTAAAATATGCTGATTTTCCTTTCCTTGATTATTTGTTTTGTTTTATAATATGAACCAAAGCCTATCATTTCACTGTCACATTTCATATAGTGGTTATAACTTATAAAGTACAGTTCTATGAATAAATTATGTTTTTTTTCAATTGTCTTTTTAAAAACATTGATATGAATAATTTTTTTAACAGGCTCTTTCTAAAATGCTTTCATTTATTTCAATCTCTCTCTGTTATACTTCCGTTAATAGTAAACAAAAATGGATACACGTAAATAAGCAGCAGGACTCCTCCTTTCTTCTAAAATGAAGGTCCATTATTAGTGTCACGTAATTCATTCATTTTACCTCTTGTGAATTACTAGTTATAAATAACATGTAATTCCTAAAGCTGTCCCATTTAAAACAATTCAGAAGAGTTACTGGTTGCCTAAACAGACTTCTCTAAGAATGTTTTTTAAGCATTTTGTTCTCTTTCTCTATATTTTTTTTGGTAAAATACCAATATAATAATAATAATAATCTTCTGCTCAAAATTCCTACGGGTACGCGAGAGAATTTTTCAGAATATTATCGCCAATTTGGGCACACGCTCTCAAAAAGGTTCGCCACCCCTGATCTAGGCAATGCCTCCTAACAATGTTAAACTGCACTTGATTTTCCATCCTTCATAAACAACTAATATGTGCACAGTATATTAACCATAAACCACCTTATAACACATTATTTGATTACACTTTACACACAATACGTACAAATACAGCAGCACTGAATATATAATACTCAACTAAACCATATTTGAGAAGGTATCCACCACTGACGAACTCAGACGTCCTTTCACCTACATGGCCCAGCAATGATTGACAAAACCCACCGTGTACCGGTGGACTACAAGCCCAAGAGCACAAATATGTAACAACTCCTACATTAAGCTGCAAAAATAGTTAAACATACGTACAAACATTTTAGGAAAATGTTTAGATATCATGTACCAGTTTTGCTCACAAATAATTATACAAAATATTTTAAATACAGACATACCAGCGCCAACATACGGAAGGGGAGGGTAACGAGCATCAAAATATTTTGCTATGCATAACGTAATGCATTACTGTGCATTACGCCATAAATAACATAGTGTATATCTGTCAACTTAACAATCTATCTATCTTCTTGGTTATCAGTCATGCGTCTATTTGTTTACCTACTTGCCTGGTCTTATTTTTTTTCCAGTTTCATTTTATTATTTCATTTATCTTGCCATTACTCTGTATATCATTCCATCTTCTATCTATCTGGTTATCTGTCTGTTTTTACTACTAATTACTAAATGAGAATGGTAAACAAATTTTTAAAAAGTTGACATAAGGAGAAAACAAAAGAAGAAAATACAATAAACAGTATACAAATGTTAAGCCCCACCATACTGTAATTTCTCTCTCGTTTACTTTCTGCTTCACTCTCTTTCACTTAGTCTCTCTCATTTTCTCTTACTCATATACCTTTGTCTTTCTCTCCTTCACAGTTTTATTTCTGTATTTCCCATCCTCTCTCTCTCTCTCTCTCTCTCTCTCTCTCTCTCTCTCTCTCTCTCTCTCTCTCTCTCTCTCTCTCTCTCTCTCAAATTTTCTCTCAAATTGCTTCAATCCCCTTTACTTGTTAATTCCCCCCACCTCCCTCCTTTCTCCACTATATCACCCTCCCCCTCACTCTCCTTCACTCCCTCTCATTCCCTATCCTTCACTCTCTATTAGTCCCCCACTCCGTCTCATTCTCTGTCACTTTCTCTCACTCCCTCTCCCTCACACTGCCCCAGTCGCCCTTCATTCTTTTTCTTTCTCTCTCGTTCCCTCCTTCTCCATTCTACCACTCTCTATCTTACTCTCCTTTACGCTCTCTCACTCCTCTTCATCCTTTCAACCCCCTCACTCTTCCTCACCACCTCCTTCTACCTTAGTCCTTTTCATTGTCCCTTGCACATCCTCGCTCTCCCTCAATCTCTCTTACTCTCCATAATCCTCCTACATTCCCTCTCGCTCTCACTCTCACTATCTTTCATCCCCTCACTTCCTGCCTCACTCCCTCTCACACTCTCTCCCTCAAACTCTCTCACCTCTCCATCCATCGAGTTCGCACTACTTCAGAACCATAGGCCTCGCACCGCCCACGTTTGGCCAATGAACTCTAACCTTTCGTCTCCCTTGTCTCGGGGCGGAGGAAGGAACTTGGTTGAAGGGGAGGGGCGGGGGGGGTCAGTTAGTGGGGAAGCTTGGTGGAGTGGGAGAGTGAAGGGGTGGCTAGGTGGAGGAGGCAATAAATGAAGGGGATGCTAGGTGGAAGGGATCTAGATGAAGGGAGAGCTAGAAGGAGGGAGAGCTAAGTGAAGGGGGAGATAGATGAAAGGGAGCTAGAAGGAGGGAAACCTATGTGGAGGAGTCAAGGTGGAGGGTAGCTAGGTGGAGGAGAGCTACGTGGAGGTAGTTGAAGAGGAGCTAGATGGATGGGGCTAGGTGGAGAGGGGCTAGGGGGAGGAGAATTAGGTGGAGGGGGCTAGGTGGAGAGGGGCAAGGGGGAGGAGAACTACAGGTAGGTGGAAGGAGCTTGGTGGAGGGGAGCTAGATGGAGGGGAGCTAGGTGTAGGGGAGCTGGGTGGAGAGGGGCTAGGTGGAGAGGAGCTAGGAGGAGGTGAGCTAGGTAGAAGGGAGCTAGGTGAAGGGGAATTAGGTGGAGAGGAGCTAGGTCAGGGGTTCTCAACCAGGGGGGAATTTCCCCCCTCAGGTTTTCAGGGGGGGGGGGGAAACTGATACTAATATGAAAAAAATAAAGGATTTTCAGTATTATATGCATATTATTTGGAATGCACTTTTTGAGGCAGATAATCTTGGAAAGGAGGGGGGAATGACATTCTGACATATAGTGAACATAAAAACATAAGAAAATAAGGAGTCTGCAATAGGCCGGTTGGCCTGTGCATGGCAGCTCCTGTCGAGAGTTACTACCACTCTCTATCATCCATGAATCTATCTAGCCTCCTTTTGAAACTTTCCAGAGTTCCCGCACTTACTACAAAGTTGCTAAGCTTGTTCCACTCGTCCACCACCCTATTTGTGAACCAGTTTCTTCCTATCTCCCTCCTAAACCTAAACTTATCCAACTTGAATCCGTTGCTCCGAGTCCTATCCTGGTCGGATATTATAAGAACTTTATCTATATCCCCTTTATTGATTCCTTTCACCCACTTAAATACTTCTATCATATTTCCCCGCACTCTTCGTCTTTCTAGGGAATGCAAGTTAAGTTTCTTTAACCTATCCTGTTATGGAAGGTTTCTAAGTCCCGGAATCATTTTTGTCATTCTTCGCTGCACCGACTTTAGTGATTTTATATCCATTCTATAATAGGGGCACCAGAACTGAACCGCATAATCGAGGTGCGGCCTAACTAGCGCAAGATATAGTTGCAATAAGACCTCTGCACTCTTGTTACTTACACTTCTAGATATAAAACCCAATACTCTGTTTGCCTTACTTCGAACATTAACGCACTGTTTTCTAGGCCGTAGGTCCGGGCTTACAAGTACCCCTAGGTCTCTTTCACAAGTCGACTTCTCTAAGTTGATGTTGTTAAGGCTGTATACATTATAAGTATTTGTTCTTCCAATATTAAGTACGCTGCACTTGCTGGTGTTGAATTTCATTTGCCATTTTTCAGACCACCCCTGCAGTTTATTTAGATCCTCCTGTAATGCATTTGCATCCAGCCCTGAATTAATTTGCAGCCCTATTTTGGTGTCATCCGCAAACTTGCTTATTTCACTGCTGATCCCAGTATCTAAATCGTTTATGTAAATTATGAACAAGAGTGGGCCTAGTACTAACCCCTGGGGAACCCCACTGGTTACTCGGCCCCACTCAGATTTAACACCATCTACTCTGACCCTCTGCGTTCTATCGGTGAGCCATGATTTTATCCAATTTAAAACTTTCCCCTCGATACCATGAGCCTTAATTTTTCTCAGAAGCCTCTGATGCGGTACTCTGCCAAATGCTTTGCTAAAGTCTAAGTAAATAACATCGTAATTTTCGTCATTATCTACTACCTCGAAGACTTTCCTAAAAAACGTTAGCAGATTTGTTAGACAAGATTTTTCCTTTGTAAACCCATCTTGAGAGTCGTAGATTAATTTGCTTTTCTCTAGATGCGATCGGATGCTATCTGCTATAATTGATTCAAGAAATTTCCCCACTACTGACGTCAAACTGATCGGCCGGTAATTTGACGCTGATGCTCTGTCTCCCTTTTTGATTATGGGTACTACATTTGCCTATTTCCACAACTCTGGCACAACTCCAGTGTCTAATGATTTTGTAAATAAGTTTACGAGGGGTCCGCTAATCTGTTCCCTACACTCTTTTAAGACTCGAGGAAAAATTTCATCAGGCCCTGGGGATTTTGTATTCTTTAGTTTATTTATCTTCTTAAGAACATCCTCTTTTCTGATAGTGATATTCTTTAATTTCTTCTTCCTTTCCCTTAAATATCAGTTCCACCTCCGGAATTTCATCTCAAATTTCTTCTGTGAAAACTGATAAGAAGTAGCTGTTCAATGATTTGCTTATTTCTTCACTGCCATTTATCAATTCTCCCCTCCCTGACTTTAAAGGCCCAACTTTGTCCTTGACCTTTGTCCTATATACCTGGAAAAATCCCTTGGGATTCGCCTTGGATTCTCTTGCTATTTTGATTTCATAGCCTCTCTTTGCTTTCCTTACATTTTTCTTAACATTCCTAGATAGTTCATTATACCTGTTTCTGAGCTGCTCCTCCCCTCCCTTTAATTTCTTATATATTCCTTTCTTTATTCCTATGTCATGTTTAAGTTTTCTGGTCATCCACCTTGGCTCATTCTTATTTGACCAAATTTTTCTGTGTGGTATATTTTGTTCTTGTGCTTTATGTAGTATACTAGTGAATATATTATAGTCATGATCAATTGTTGTGTCATCTATGACCTCACCCCTTCCTACTGGGAACTGACGTGACTGTTCCCAGGTGACCTCACCTAGGAACCTTCTTAACCCCTGATAATCCGCCAACCGAAAGTTTGGGACTCTGACCATATTGTCATTGTTTTTCGTTTCCCAATTTAGGGTGAACCTGATTTCTCTGTGATCACTGTTACCTAGTTCTTCCCCTACTGTGATATCTCTGATAGGGGTGCATGGGGCACACAAGGTTGAGAACCACTGAGCTAGGTGAAGGGGAGCTCGATGGAGGGTTGCTAAGTGGAGAGGAGCTAGGTTGAGGGGAGCTTGGTGGAAGGGAGCTAGTTGGAGGAGGCTAGGTGGAGGGGAGCTAGGTGGAGGGAAGCTAGAAGGGAGCTAGGTGGAGGGGGGCTAGGTGGAGGAGAGCTAGGTGGAGGGGAGCTAGTTGGAGGGGAGCTAGGTGGAGGGGAGCTAGGTGGAGGAGAGGTAGGTGGAGAAGAGCTAGGTGGAGGAGGCTAGGTGGAGGGGGTCTAGATGGAGGAGAGCTAAGTGGAGGGGAGGTAGATGGAGGGGAGTTAGGTGGAGGGGAGCTATCTGGAGAGGAGCTAGGTGGAGGAGAGGTAGGTGGAGAAGAGCTAGGTGGAGGGGTGCTAGGTGGAGAGGAGATAGCTGGAAGGGAAGCTAAGTAAAGGGTAAGATAGGTGTATTGGGCTGAGTATCAATAATAATAAACGTGACTCAGGGAGAGATAAAGATGAAAAATAGATTCACAAGGAGAAGAATTAAAAGGAGAAATGGCCGGAGGTGATAAAAAGCTTTGTCAGAAAGGATGATACTAGCAACTGAAGAAGTGGATGAAAAGAATCATGATATATATGGGATGGAGAGTGAAAGTATTTCTGGTAAGAAAAAGAAGAAAAATGATAATAGCAATGGGATGGGAAACTAGAGGATAAAATGGGTGAAGAAAGACTAGAACAAATTTGTTTACAAAGAAAAAGAGAGATAGTAAAAAAAATAGGAGGGAAGAGGAGAAATTATGATAAAGATGGGACAGGAGGAAAAAGGGTGAATTAGAGAGACAGACAAGAAGAGATGAAATAATCACTGATAGAGTAAAAAAGGAAAAAAATCTGATAGAAAGCTTTATAGGGAGAGTGAAATTGAAAGCGATCATTGATGAGCGAAGGGGCTGGAAAAAGAATTTTAATAACAATAGAATATGTGAAAGGGATGAAGAAATGAGTGACAAAAATAATTTTCCTCTAGGTGTAGGAATAAGGAAAAGAAAGAAACAGAATAAGGCCGTTGAGGTAAAGACAACTTCCCCTTTATTATATAACAATGGGATAGATTTCATCCGCTCTGTGGAAGGTAAGGACTATAACTACTACCTGTCCCTTACAGTGAAGGAGGTTGACATAAGAAGTGAATAATGAACAACGCCAAGTTAACGATCACTTCTACTGACAATAATGTGATAATCTTGGGTTTTGATTCAGACATATTTTGTATGTTTATTGTGACGTTGTGTTATACTGTAGTAGTTTTAGAATAATTTTATTCCATTTTGGAAGTACTGTATTTCATTCCTGTTCCTTAAATGACAAATTAGCTGCATTCTTACGATTCCAGTTATGAGGAAAATTTAACGTGCAACCTGTGTTAATCCCTAATTCACCTGCCTTTATCCCAAACCCCTCACCCCATTTACCCTTCACTTGACTCTCACTACCCACCTACCTCAATTGGGCTACTAAGTAAAATGGAGACGCTCTACAGGCGCGACCCCTGACCTTCCCAGCAGGCATGTAAAGGAGGGAGGGACGGGAAGGAAAGAGGGGGGGGTGGGGGGCAGTGAGGGAGGAAGAGGCTGCACGACAGAAATACAGGGGGAGGGGGTTAAAAGGAAAAGACTGAGGTGTGTCATGGAGTATGGAGAGGTAAGGTGGCATGGACAGAGGTAGGGGTGGCACGGAGGGAGAGAGGGAGGAGGAGCACGCCAAGTAGTGGAGCCACCATCAATAATCATTCCCAAGGTCCAGCAAGCGCCTGTCGACCCACCACAGCCTAGGCCAGTGGCCACGCCTGGTGTGTGTGTGTGTGTGTGTGTGTGTATGTGTGTGCGCGTGTGTGAAAGATAGAGAGCGTTGTAAATTCCTCCTCTGTCCAAAAGCTATCCTTTACATCTACTGTATCTTTCCAATTGTTATTCAGGTCACGTGAGTCACACACCATTCTGGATACTGTGATGCTTACAATATATATATATATATATATATATATATATATATATATATATATATATATATATATATATATATATATATATATATATATATATATATATATATATATATATATATATATATATATATACCGCTACAGGAATAAAGCCGACGTCTTCGAGCGAAAGAAGAAAATGAATTAGGATGGAAGAATCAGTATTATATAACCGTAGCTGTCCAATGATGGTGTCCACCAATAGGTCATTTTCTGTCACCTCTAAAATCTCTTCATGTGTATAAATGCTTTATCAGCCCCTAAGCCTCTGACATGTCTGTGCACCGAACAACATCTGAAAACTCTGGATAGACAGACTGAATGACAACATACAAACAGACAGGTGAAGAAATCTTTACTTTCCTTGGGTTTCAAAGGCAAGGAAAAGTGATTCCCATAAGCCTTTGAGTCCGTTAATGGGCCGCCAGGCCTGTGGAGCCCAGTTTCACAGGAAATGGCGATGAAACATCAAAAGGTTTTAACGCAGAAAATCTTTAAGCAAAATATAATTGTTTGATGCCTTATGTCATCTTGCTCTGATGATTGGAGCGAAATGTGAACGTGTAGTGAGCGATGTAATGGGAGGGATAATACAAGCGATGAAGTTTCACAAATTTTTGCGTAATGAAAGCAGATAAGGAGAGTGAACCAAGTGGGGAATAAGTACGTTAGAGGTGGTTCATAGAAAAACAAAATGTTGGGTGATGTTTCGAGATGTTGTGACGCATGAGAAAGACACGCCGTATAGAACACGATGTACTGCCCACACATGCTAAGAAAAAATGAAGTACCATTGTTGACACAAGAATGAAGTTTTTTTTAGTGCTCCTCTGAGTGCAGTTTATCCATTTTTCGCATTCAGCGGCATTGCAAACCTCGCATTGGTGGAAATTAAACTTTTGTTAATTATTGCGTGTCGTACATGGGCTCACCTGTGTGATGGTGGTGAAATGGAGTGTAACCATCTGCACTTCCCTTCAATAACAAGTGTAAGGAGATGGTTTTAAAGTAATTGTTCATCTTTTGTAGATATAGCTCTCGGCTCTTGTCCTTAGGGTCGCCGATTCTCACCCTCAGTCGGCCCAATTGTGAATGGGTACTGACTTTAATTGGGAAAGTGAAAGTGGTAGAGTGCAGAAGACGCCTCATTTCGTCCTTGTGTACCAATTTTCCTATTCAGTGTGTTGTAAATGCACTAAACGCACTACTTTTAAGAGCAGTGCAAATACAGCACAGCATGGCCAGCACTGCACTCAACCACCTTCACTCCACCAGCTTAAACGTTAGGTATCCATTTACATCTGAGTTAGACTAGGAGTGTCCTGGGAATGAATCAACGCCCGTTACAATAGAAGGTGAGAGTGTTTCTCTACATTTTCTCAAGAAATATTTTTTTGGATTTTTTAAACTGAAATTTCATTGGCCCTTAAAATCATTCAGCCATGCTCCAGTCTGATTCCTTTTCTTCAAGAACCATCTTTAATATCTCTACTCATGCACTCTTCCAAATTTCCCTCGTCCGCAATTCTTTGTCGTTTCAACTAGTATTAATGATGAATCATCCACATACATCATCCTCAGACCCCAATTACTTCCCGTTCCCTACCTCTTCTCTCGACTCTATTTACTGAGACCTAATCTCGAGATATCATGGGAAAAAGACGCACCGTTGTCTTACGTCACCCTTAAGTTTAAACAACAAACACATTAATCTCTTATGTAGCTTATACTCTACGTATCCAACATCATTTCCAAATTCCCTCCGTCAATATTTTGCATGTCACGACGTTCTTGTAGCTTGTCAAGCCACGTCATTAATGGAATTAGTATGACGTGGTCGTAAGTTCATTATGCGGCGGAGTAAGCTGCCTGCAGAAGATAGATTCTCCGAAGTTTGCACGTTAAATTTTCCTCATAACTGGAATCGTAAGAATGCAGCTAATTTGTCATTTAAGGAACAGGAATGAAATACAGTACTTCCAAAATGGAATAAAATTATTCTAAAACTACTACAGTATAACACAACGTCACAATAAACATACAAAATATGTCTGAATCAAAACCCAAGATTATCACATTATTGTCAGTAGAAGTGATTGTTAACTTGGCGTTGTTCATTATTCACTTCTTATGTCAACCTCCTTCACTGTAAGGGACAGGTAGTAGTTATAGTCCTTACCTTCCACAGAGCGAATGAAATCTATCCCATTGTTATATAATGAAGGGGAAGTTGTCTTTACCTCAACGGCCTTATTCTGTTTCTTTCTTTTCCTTATTCCTACACCTAGAGGAAAATTATTTTTGTCACTCATTTCTTCATCCCTTTCACATATTCTATTGTTATTAAAATTCTTTTTCCAGCCCCTTCGCTCATCAATGATCGCTTTCAATTTCACTCTCCCTATAAAGCTTTCTATCAGATTTTTTTCCTTTTTTACTCTATCAGTGATTATTTCATCTCTTCTTGTCTGTCTCTCTAATTCACCCTTTTTCCTCCTGTCCCATCTTTATCATAATTTCTCCTCTTCCCTCCTATTTTTTTTACTATCTCTCTTTTTCTTTGTAAACAAATTTGTTCTGGTCTTTCTTCACCCATTTTATCCTCTAGTTTCCCATCCCATTGCTATTATCATTTTTCTTCTTTCTCTTACCAGAAATACTTTCACTCTCCATCCCATATATATCATGATTCTTTTCATCCACTTCTTCAGTTGCTAGTATCATCCTTTCTGACAAAGCTTTTTATCACCTCCGGCCATTTCTCCTTTTAATTCTTCTCCTTGTGAATCTATTTTTCATCTTTATCTCTCCCTGAGTCACGTTTATTATTATTGATACTCAGCCCAATACACCTATCTTACCCTTTACTTAGCTTCCCTTCCAGCTATCTCCTCTCCACCTAGCACCCCTCCACCTAGCTCTTCTCCACCTACCTCTCCTCCACCTAGCTCCTCTCCAGATAGCTCCCCTCCACCTAACTCCCCTCCATCTACCTCCCCTCCACTTAGCTCTCCTCCACCTAGACCCCCTCCACCTAGCCTCCTCCACCTAGCTCTTCTCCACCTACCTCTCCTCCACCTAGCTCCCCTCCACCTAGCTCCCCTCCAACTAGCTCCCCTCCACCTAGCTCTCCTCAACCTAGCCCCCCTCCACTTAGCTCCCTTCTAGCTTCCCTCCACCTAGCTCCCCTCCACCTAGCCTCCTCCAACTAGCTCCCTTCCACCAAGCTCCCCTCAACCTAGCTCCTCTCCACTTAGCATCCCTCCATCGAGCTCCCCTTCACCTAGCTCAGTGGTTCTCAACCTTGTTTGCCCCATGCACCCCTATCAGAGATATCACAGTAGGGGAAGAACTAGGTAACAGTGATCACAGAGAAATCAGGTTCACCCTAAATTGGGAAACGAAAAACAATGACAATATGGTTAGAGTCCCAAACTTTCGGTTGGCGGATTATCAGGGGTTAAGAAGGTACCTCAGTGATCACAGAGAAATCAGGTTCACCCTAAATTGGGAAACGAAAAAATAATGACACATGGTCAGAGTCCCAAATCCTCGGGTTGGCGGATTATCAGGGGTTAAGAAGGTTCCTAGGTGAGGCTCTACCTGAAACAGTCACGCCAGTTCCCAGTAGGAAGGGGTGAGGTCATAGATACAACAATTGATCATGGACTATAATATATTCACTAGAAGTACTACATGTGCTAACAAGAACAAAATATACCACACAGTAGTGCAATTGTCAGTCACAATGAGCCAAGGTATACCAGAAACTTAAACATGACATAGGAATAAAGAAAGGAATATATAAGAAATTAAAGGGAGGAGGAGCAGCTTCAGAAACAGGTATAATGAACTATCTAGGAATGTTAAGAAAAATGTATATAAAAGAGAGGCTATGAAATCAAAATAGTAAAGAGATCCAAGGCGAATCAAGGATTTCTTCCAGGTGAGATATAGACAAAGGTCAAGGACAAAGTTGGGGCAGCCTTTAAAGTCAGGGAGGGGAGAATTTATTAAATGTGTGAAGAAATAAGAAATCATTGAACAGCTACTTTTATCAGTTTTCAGCAGAAGAAATGAGATGAAATTCCGGAGGTGAACTGATATTTAAGGAAAGGAAGGTGCTGAAAATTAAAGAATATCAATGCTTATCAGAAAAGAGGATGTCAAGTTCTTAAGAAGAAGATAAATAAACTTAAAGAATACAAATCCCCAGCCTGATGAAATTTTTCCTCAGTCTAAAGAGTGTAGGAACAGATTACGGACCCCTCAGAAACTTATTGGCAAACTGGAATGGAGCGTGCCAGAGTTGTGGAAATAGCAAATGTAGTACCTATAATCAAAAGGGAGACAGAGCATCAGCGCTGTAAATTCACGGCCGATCAGTTTAATGTCAGTAGGGAAATTTCTTGAATCAATTATATAGCAGATAGCATCCGATCGCATTCTAGAGAAAAGCAAATTAATCTACGACTCTCGTAAGATGGGCTTAAAGGAAAAATCTTGTTCAACAAATCTGCTAACGTTTTTTAGGAAAGTCTTCGAGGTAGGTGAGATAATGACGAAATATGAGCGTTATTTATTTAGACTTAGCAAAGACGGCGAAGAGTACCAGTATAATCGAGGCTTTTGAGAAAGTACCTATGCCTGGTGGTATCGAGGAAAGTTTTAAATTGATAAAACGCTCACCGATAGAAATTCGCAGAGGTCAGAGTAGATAAAAGCAATCTGAGTGGGGGCTTAGAGTAACCAGTGGGGTTCCCCAGGGGTTAGTATTTAGCCCACTCTTGTTCATAATTTACATAAACGATTTAGATACTGGGATCAGCAGTGAAATAAGCAAGTTTGCGGATGACACCAAAATAGGGCTGCAAATTAATTAGGGCTGATGCAAATGCATTACAGGAGATCTAAATAAACTGCAGGGGTGGTCTGAAAAATGGCAAATGAAATTCAACACCAGCAAGTGCAGCGTGATTTTGGTTGTTGGAAGAATGTAAATACTTTATAATGTATATAGCCTAACAACATCAACTAGAGAAGCCGACTTGGTGAAAGAGACCTGGGCATTGAAGCCCGACCCACGGCCCAGGAAACAGTGTTAATGTTCAAGTAAGGCAAGTCAGAGTATTGGGTTTTATATCTAGAAGTGTAAGTAACAAGAGTGCAGAGGTCTTATTGCAACTATATCTTGCGCTAGTTAGGCTGCACCTCGATTATGGTTCGCCCTGGTGCCCCTAATAGGAAATGGATATAAATCACTAAAGCTCTGTGCAGCGAAGAATGACAAAATGATTCTGGGACTAGAACCTCTCCATAACAGGATAGTGCAGCACTTTAACTTGCATTCCCTAGGAAAGACTAAGAGTGCGGGAAATATAGATAGAAAGCATTTAAGCAGAAAGGAATCAATAAAGGGATATAGATAAAGTTCTTATAATATCCGACCAGATATATTCCGAGCAACGGATTCAAGTTGGATGTTAGGGTTTAGGAGGGAGATAGAAGAAACTGAATTCACAAATAGGGTGGTGGACGAGGAATAAGCTTAGCAACTTGTAGTAAGCAAGGGAACTCTGAAAGTTTCCAAAAGGAGGCTAGATAGATCTCATGGATGATAGAGAGTAGTAACTCTCGACAGGAGCGCTGCCATGCACAAAAGCCACCGGCCTATTGCAGACTCCTTATTTTCTTATGTTTTTATGTTCACTATATGTCAGAATGTCATTCCCCCTCATTTCTAAAGATTATCTGCCTCAAAAAGTGCATTCCAAATAATATGTATAATATTACTGAAAACTTTTATTTTTTCATATTAGTACTAGTTTCCCCCCCTGAAAACCTGGAGGGGAAATTTCCCGGTTGAGAACCCTGACCTAGCTCCCTTCTCCACCCAATCTCTTCCCTTCTACCTAGCTCACCTCCTCCTAGCTCCTCTCTCCACCTAGCCCCTCTCCATAAGCACCCAGCTCCCCCCACATTCCAGCTCCTCCATCTAGCTCCCTCCACCAAGCTCCTTCCACCTACTCAGGTTCCCTCTTCCCTCTCTTGCCCCCTCTCCACCCAGCCCCTCCACCCACTCCCCCCTCCCCAGCCCCTCTCCAGCCCCATCCATCAGCCCCTTTCAACTACCTCCACGTAGCTCTCCTCCACCTAGCTACCCTCCACCTTGACCCTCCACACATAGGCTCTCCCTAGCCTCCTCATTTCATCTCCCCCTTCACTTGCCTCCTTCCTTCTGTACTCTCCCCTCGCAGCCTAGATCCCTTCCACCCAGCATCCCCTTTCATTTATTGCCTCCACGTAGCCACCCCCTTCACCTCCCACTCCACTCCAAGCTCCCACTATCCGACCCTCTGCCTCCCCTTCAACCAAGTTCTCCTCCTCCGCCCCAAGGGAGACAAGGGAGACGAAAGGTTAGAGGTCACACAAATGTGGGCGGGAAAAGGGAGGCCTATGGTTCTGAAGTAAAGGGAAACTCGATGGATGGAGAGGTGGAGAGTTTGAGGGAGAGAGTGTGGAGAGGGAGGAGGGCAGGAAGTGAGGGATGAAAGATAGAGAGGAGAGCGAGAGGAATGGGAGGATTGGCGGAGAGCGGGAAGGAGAGATTGAGGGAGAGCTGAGCGTGTGGCGGACACGAAAAGGAGACTAAGGTAGAAGGAGGTGGTGGTGAGGAAGAGTGAGGGGTTGAAAGGATGAAGAGGAGGAGAGAGCGTAAAGGAGAGTAAGATAGAGAGTAGGAATGGAGAAGGAGGGAGCAGAGAGAGAAAAGACAGAAGGCGACTGGGGCAGTGTGGGAGGGAGAGGGGAGGAGAGAAAGCACAGAGAATGAGACGGGAGGGGGGACTAATAGAGAGTGAAGGATAGTGGGAACAGAGGGAGGAAGGGAGAGTGAGGGGAGGGTGGGGAGTAGTGGAGAAAGGAGGGGAGGGGGGGAATTAATAAGCAAAGGGATTAAAGCAATTTGAGAGAAAATTTGAGAGAGAGAGAGAGAGAGAGAGAGAGAGAGAGAGAGAGAGAGAGAGAGAGAGAGAGAGAGAGAGAGAGGATGGGAAATACAGAAATAAACTGTGAAGGAGAGAAAGACAAAAGTAAGGAGTAAGAGGAAATGAGAGAGACTAAGGAAAGAGAGGGCTAAGAAAGTAAACGAGAGAGAACAGTATGGTGGGGGCTTAACATTTGTATACTGTTTATTGTATTTTCTTTTTGCTTTTCTCCTTATGTCAACTTTTTTAAAAATTTGTTTACCATTCCCTATTTAGTACTGTAGTAAAACAGACAGATAAATCACAGATAGATAGAAGATGAATGATATACAGAGTAATGGCAAGATAAATGAAATAATAAAATGAAACTGAAAAAAATAAGACCAGGCAAGTAGGTAAACAAACAGACGCATGACTGATAAACTAAGAAGATAGATATAGATTGTTGTTGACAGATATACACTATGTTATTTATGGCGTAATGCACAGTAATGCATTACGTATAGCAAAAACATTTTGATGCTCGTTACCTCCCCCTTCCGTATGTTGGCGCTGGTATGTCTGTATTTAAAATATTTGTATAATTATTTGTGAGCAAAACTGCATGATATCTAAACATTTTCCTAAAATATTGGTAATGTATGTTTAACTATTTTTGCAGCTTAATGTAGGAGTTGTTATGATATTTGTGTTCTTGCTTAGTCCACCGAAGCACACGGTGGTTTTGGTTAATCATTGCTGGCCATGTAGGTGAAAAGGACGTCTGAGTTCTGTCAGTGGTGATACCTTCTCAAATATGGTTTAGTTGAGTATAATAGTATATTCAGTGCTGTATCGTACGTATTGTGTGTAAAATGCACCCAAATAATGTGTTATAAGGTGGTTTGGTTAATATAATGTGCAATATATTAGTTGTTAGGCTGATAAAACGCGCAGTTTAATATTGTTAGGAGGCATTGCTCAGATCAGGGTGGCGAACCTTGAGAGCGTGTGTCTAAATTCGCTATGATAATATTTCTTGAAAAATTCCTTCGCGTACCCGTAGGAATTTTGAGCAGAAGATTATTATTATTATTATATTGCAGTATTTACCAAAAAAATATAGAGAAATAGAACAATGCTTAAAAAACATTCTTATAAGTCTGTTTAGGCAACCAGTAACTTCTTCTGAATTGTTTTAAATGGGATATATTTTCAGGAATTACATGTTATTAGTAACTAGCATCACAAGAGGTAAATGAATGAATTACGTGACACTAATAATGGAATCTCACCTAGAAATAAAGGAGAGTCCCATGCTTATTTATGTATCCATTTTTGTTTACTATTAACGGAAGTATGAGAGAGAGATTAAATAAATGAAAGACGAAAGAGCTGTTAAAAAAATTTATTCATATTCAATGTTTTAAAAAAAGACAATTGAAAAAAACATAATTTATTCATAGAACTGTACTTTTATAAGTTATAACCACTATATGAAATGTGACAGTGAAATGATAGGCTTTGGGTCTATATTATAAAAAACAAAACAAATAATCACAAAGGAAAATCAGCATATTTTTACTCTCAGTGAGACTTTTTGGGACCAACGATGACAGATATTATATATCAGGCTTGTATTTGGTTGTTTTGAGAGCTATGCATGCAGCACTAGTTTCATCAGTAAGTTTACCCTATAATTAGATCTATAAAGTTCATTACTGAAACAATAACTCACATGAATATGTAGACAGTCAAATGTTTCAGGAATGGAATTCCAGAGTTTCAGAACCCCATTACTGCAATTATCGGCGCTGATCCAGTAACTAACCGATCTCTTTTCAATATTTTCTAGTTCAGCTCTTAAGTCGACAGCTTTTTTATTTCCAAATTACTTTTGTTTGTAAATCAATCAATTGCATCTCAAAATTATCCAAATCAATCCACTGCAACATTTCCAAATTCAGTTTGTCTAATGTTAGCAATGTCTGCACAGTTTATGAATTTTTTCAGTTTCTTCCAATACCTAAATCCGCAGTAAATATTAAAAGAAATGTTCAGTAGTTGAATCAATGATGCTCGAAAATTGTACGAATATGCTCTAAATGTCTGTTTTTTATGAATTTCAAGATCAGTCATGTTTTTTAGGTTTGGGGAAATATTTAATAGTGCCATTGTCGACATCACGCTTAAAAATTTTCAGTTGATTAAAGGCTTTTGTGTTATCAAACATAACATCCAAGTGTTTTTACAGATCCCTGTAATTTTGTGTTCAAGTAATTCGAAATGAGGAAGAATCTGTAAAAAACATCAATCTACAAATCCACACAACGTCAGGATAATTTGACAAGAAAATTTTTCATTCTAAAAACAGACGAATTTCTCATCAAAACACTTAACAAATCGTTTAAGGGCAGAACCTCTACTCAAGCCAACAATACGGCACATAAGTAGTCCTTTTGTACAATCGGCCCGCTTAAAATTCTAAAATTGTCTTTTTTTTTCAAAGCACGCGAGAATAAAACACTTTATAACTTTCATCACTTCTTCTGCTATTTAAGGCCAGCTTTTGCACCATCAGTTGTCATGAAACTATTTTGAAAGATCAACTGATCGATTAGACAGTTCGGTTATTACCGCTCATATATTTCATTCCGGGTATGTTCTGTAAAGTTACTCGCTAACCAGTTCTTCACATATTTCATCGCCTTCATAATCGAGCAATAATGAAGCTAGCCTAGCCATTATGGAAAGCAATTAAGACTAAACTCAATATCTTCCTTGTTAGCTGTTCTACTATGTTTGTTCCATCTTTAATA
>NW_024734984.1:0-12626 GCF_018991925.1 Homarus americanus
TGAAGAGGTAAGCTAGGAGTTTATAGTGGTAGAATATTATAGCGAGAGGAAATGGTAGCGTGTCTCGAGGGTGTGATGTCAACACTGTATATTAACACAGGCACAGTACAAGTGTAGTATATAAAACACCAATGCGTGTTACAGCTTTATTTTACTAGTTCAATAGGGGGGATTAATAGGGGGGGTTCGTACACAATTTATGATAGACTATGGTATTCTCGTATAACCTAACCTCACAATTAGAATGGGCACTTCACTAAGTCGATCGTTGGGGAGGTTCGGGATCGCTGCCCTTCCACAGACTACACAGCCAGCACTTACTGTTACACGTGGAGTTGACAGCACTTTGTCGATGGACCCGGGCTGAGACTTCATTACACTTAGTGGCGGGCTTCTCTCGAGCGGGACTCGGGGACGTGGTAGCTGGCCCTTCCTGGTTCAAGACACTTTCTGCGTGAGAGGAGCTCCAGCCCCTATATATTGGTCGAGCCGGGGGGTGACCTCTCCTACTGAACTGGGTGTGTCTTGGCCGGGTTGTTGGGTCAACAGGAGTGCTGGCTAATTAGCGTGTCCTTGAATTACTAAGGTCATGACGCCGGGTAGAGCTGATCGAGTGGTGGTGAGAATTCTGGTTCCCTAGTGTCAGGTCTGGACGGCTGTGTGCAGGTATCGTCCTGCCCAGGTGTCTTGGTTAGGTGCGGTTGTAGGTCACCCGGCTAACTCGAGTCATTAGCGGACGAGGTCAAGTCCCTAGGGTCGACCTGAGGTGTGTCAACCCGGGATGTGGTGGTGCCACGAGGTCTGTAGTGTGCGATCAGGGCCTTTATTATGCTCGACCAGAGGGTTTTGATATACTCGATCAGGGGACTTTGTTATACTCGATCAGGGGGCTTTGTTATATTAGATTAGGTGACTTTGTTATACTCGATGAGGGGCATTTGTTATACTCGATCAAGGGCCTTTGCTATACTCGATCAGAGGACTTTGTTACACTCGATTAGGGGCCTTTGTTATAATCGATTAGGCGACTTTGTTATACTTCATTAGTTGGATTTGTTATACTAAATCAGAGGCTTTTTTTATACTCGAACCAGGGGAATTTGGTATACTCGATCATGAGAATTTGTTATACTCGATCAGGGCCATAATTATACTCGACCAGGGGGGTTTGATATACTCGATCAGGGGACTTTGTTATACTCAGTCAGGGAGCTTTATTATACTCGATCAGGGGACATTGTTATACTCGATAAGGGGACTTTGTTATACTCGATCAGGGGGCTTTGTTTTCCTCGATCAGGGGACTTTGTTATACTCCATCAGGGTCTTTGGTATACTCCATTAGGGGCCTTTGTAATACTCGAATAGGGGTCTTTGTTATACTCGATCAGGGGACTTTGTTATACTTGATCAGGGGACTTTGTATTATTCGACCAGGGGACTTTGTTTTACTCGACCAGGGGTGTTTGTTATACTCGATCAGGGGCCTTTGTTATACTCGATCAGGGGACATTAGTATACTCGACCAGAGAACTTTGTTATACACGACCAGGCGTATGTTATACTCGATCAGGGGATGTGATATACTCGATCACGGGACTTTGTTTTACTCTATTAGGAGGCTTTGTAATACTCAACCGGGGGCTTTGTTATACACGACCAGGGAACTTTGTTATACTCGACCAGGGGACTTTGTTATACGCGACCAGGGGATTTTGTTATATTCGATGAAGGGACTTTGTTATACTTGATCAGGGGACTTTGTAATTCTCGATCAGAGGCCTTGGTTATACTCGACCAGGGGACTTTGTTATACTCGACCAGGGGACTTTGTTATACTCGACCAGGGGACATTGTTATACGCGACCAGGGGATTTTGTTATACTCGATAACAGGACTTTGTTATACTCGATCAGGTGACTTTGTTATACTCGATCATGGGCTTTCACTCTCGATCATACACTCAGCAAGGGACTTATATAGTCAAGGGAATTCTTTCGTCTGCAGGACTTTGTTATACTCATGGGTGCTGAGCATACTCCATTAGGGGCCCTTTGTTATACTCGAATAAGAGTCTTTGTATACTCGATCAGAAGACTGTTATACTGATCAGGGGACTTTGTATTCGATCAAGGAGGCTTTGATATACTCGATCGGGCTTTGTATACTCGATCAGGACTATATACTCGACCAGGGCTTTGTTATACCTCGATCGGGGACTTTTATCCTCGATGAGGGGCCTTTGTTACACTCGACAAGGGGACTTTGTTATACTCGATCAGGGGACTTTGTTATACTCGATCAGGAGGCTTTGATATACTCGATGAGGGGACTTTGTTATACTCGATCAGGGGACTTTGATATACTCGATCAGTGGGCTTTGTTATACTCGATCAGGGGTCTTTGTTATGGTCGATCAGGGGACTTTTTTATACTCGATCAGGAGCCTTTGTTATACTCTATAAGGGGCTGTTATTATACTCGAACCAGGGGAATTTGTTATACTCGATCATGAGACCTTGTTATACTCGATCAGGGCCTTTATTATGCTCGACCAAGGGGTTTTGATATACTCGATCAGGGGACTTTGTTATACTCGATCAGGGGGCTTTGTTATACTCGACCAGGGTGCTTTGTTGTGCTCGACCAGGGGACTTTGTTATACTCGATCATGGGCCTTTGTTATACTCGATCAGGGGCCTTTGTTATACTCGATCATGGGCCTTTTTTATACTCAACCAGGGGACTTTGTTAGAATCGATCAGGGGAATTTGTTATACTCGACCAGGGGAGTTTGTTATACACGACCACGGAACTTTGTTATACTCGATCAGAGGACTTTGCTTTACTCGATCGGGGAACATTGTTTTACTCGATCAGGGGGCCTTGTTACTCGATCAAAGGACTTTGTTACACTCAACCAGGAGACTTTGTTTACTAGATCTGGGGGCTGTTTTATATTCGATCAGGGGACTTTATTATACTCGATCGGGGAACATTAGTTTACTCGATTAGGGGCCTTTATTATACTCGATCAAGAGCGTTTGTTATACTCGATCAGAGGACATTGTTATACTCGATCAGGGGACTTTGTTATACTTGAGCAGGGGGCTTTGTTTATATCGACCAGGGGACGTTGTTATACTCCATCAGGGAACTTTGTTATACAGGATCAGGGAATGTGTTTTACTCGATCAGGGGATGTGTTACACTCGATCAGGGGACTTTGCTATACTCGATCAGGATGTTTTGTTATACTCAACCGGGGGCCTTTGTTATACTGGATTAGAGGCTTTTGTTATACTCGATCAAGGGACTTTGTTATTCTCGATCAGGGGACTTTGTTATACTCGATCAGGGGAATTTGTTATGCTGGATCAGGGGACTTTGTTATACTCGATCAGGGGGCTTTGTTATACTCAACCAGGGGACTTTGTTATACTCGATCAGGTGGTTTTGTTATACTCGACCAGGGGTCTTTGTTGTGCTCGATCACGCGACTTTGTTATACTCGTTCAGGGGCCTTTGTTATACTCGATGAGGGGACTTTGTTACTCGATCAGGCGGCTTTGTTATATTAGATTAGGTGACTTTGTTATACTCGATGAGGGGCATTTGTTATACTCGATCAAGGGCCTTTGCTATACTCGATCAGAGGACTTTGTTAGACTCGATTAGGGGCTTTTGTTATAATCGATTAGGCGACTTTGTTATACTTGATTAGTTGGATTTGTTATACTAAATCAGAGGCTTTTTTTATACTCGAACCAGGGGAATTTGGTATACTCGATCATGATCAGGGGATGTGATATACTCGATCACGGGACTTTGTTTTACTCGATTAGGAGGCTTTGTTATACTCAACCGGGGGCTTTGTTATACACGACCAGGGAACTTTGTTATACTCGACCAGGGGACTTTGTTATACGCGACCAGGGGACTTTGCTATATTCGATGAGGGGACTTTGTTATATTCGATCAGGGGACTTTGTAATTCTCGATCAGGGGCCTTGGTTATACTCGACCAGGGGACTTTGTTATACTCGACCAGGGGACTTTATTATACTCGATCAGGGGACTTTGATATACTCGATCAGTGGGCTTTGTTATACTCGATAAGGGGTCTTTGTTATGCTCGATCAGGGGACTTTGTTATACTCGATCAGGAGCCTTTGTTATACTCTATAAGGGGCTTTTATTATACTCGAACCAGGGGAATTTGTTATAATCGAACATGAGACCTTGTTATACTCGATCAGGGCCTTTATTATGCGCGACCAGAGGGTTTTGATATCCTCGATCAGGGGACTTTGTTATACTCGATCAGGGGGCTTTTTTATACTCGACCAGGGTGCTTTGTTGTGCTCGACCAGGGGACTTTGTTATACTCGATCATGGGCCTTTGTTATACTCGATTGAGGGCCTTTTGTTATACTCGATCATGGGCCTTTTTTATACTCAACCAGGGGACTTTGTTATAATCGATCAGGGGAATTTGTTATACTCGACCAGGGGAGTTTGTTATACACGACCACGGAACTTTGTTATACTCGATCAGAGGACTGCTTTCCTCGATCAGGGAACATTCATTTTACTTTCGATCAGGGCCTTATTTACTCGATAGGGACTGTATTCTCGATCAGGGGCTGTTATACTCATCGAAGGACTTTGTTATACTTTCGATCAAATTAGTTTTGTTATATACTCGACCGAAGTCTTTGTTATTAACTCGATCACTGACTTTGTTGTGCTCGACCAGGGGACTTTGTTATACTCGATCATGGGCCTTTGTTATATACTCGATCTGGGGGCTTTGTTTTCCTCGATCAGGGAACTTTGTTATACTCCATCAGGGACTTTGTTATGCTCCATTAGGGGCCTTTGTTATACTCGACCACGGGACTTTGTTATACTCGATCAGGGGACTTTGTTATACTTGATCAAGGGACTTTGTATTATTCGATCAGGGGGCCTTTGTTATGCTCGATAAGGGGACTTTGTTATATTCGATCACAGGACTTTGTTATTTTCGATCAGGGGGCTTGGTTATACTCGACCAGGGGACTTTGTTATACTCGACCAGGGGACTTTGTTATACTCGACCAGGGACTTTGTTATACTCGATCAGGGGAATTTGTAATAATCGATCAGGGGAATTTGTTATACTCGACCAGGGGACTTTGTTATACTCGATCAGGGGACTTTGTTATACTTGATCAAGGGACTTTGTATTATTCGATCAGGGGGCCTTTGTTATGCTCGATAAGGGGACTTTGTTATATTCGATCACAGGACTTTGTTATTCTCGATCACGGGGCTTGGTTATACTCGACCAGGGGACTTTGTTATACTCGACCAGGGGACTTTGTTATACTCAACCGGGGGCCTTAGTTATACTGGATTAGAGGCTTTGGTTACACTCGATCAAGGGACTTTGTTATTCTCGATCAGGGGACTTTGTTATACTCGATTAGGGGACTTTGTTATACTCGATCAGGTGACTTTGTTATATTCGATGAGGGAACTTTGTTATTCTCGATCATGGGACTTTGTTATACTCGATGAGGGGCCTTTGTTATACTCGATGAGGGGACTATGTTCTACTCGATCAGGGTGAATTTGTTATGCTCGATCAGGGGACTTTGTTATACTCGATGAGGGTCCTTTGTTATACTCGATCAAAGGACTTTGTTATACTCGACGAGGGTCCTTTGTTATACTCGATCATGGGCCTTTGTTATACCCGATCAGGGGACTTTGTTATTCTCGATCAGGGGACATTGTTATACTCGATGAGGGGGCTTTGTTATACACGATCAGGGAACTTTGTTATACTCGTTGAGTGGACTTTGTTATTCTCGATCAGGGGACTTTGTTATACTCCATCAGGGTCTTTGTTATACTCCATTGGGGGCCTTTGTTATACTCGACCAGGGGACTTTGTTATACTCGATCAAGGGACTTTGTTATTCTCGATCAGGGGACTATGTTATACTAAATCTGGGTCTTTGTTATACTCCATCAGGGGCCTTTGTTATACTCGACCAGGGGACTTTGTTATACTCGATCCGGGGACTTTGTTATACCTGATCAGGGGACTTTGTTATACTCGACCAGGGGACTTTGTTATACTAAATCTGGGGCTTTGTTATACTCCATCAGGGGCATTTGTTATACTCGACCAGGGGACTTTGTTATACTCGATCAGGGGACTTTGTTATACATGATCAGGGGGCTCTGTTATACTCGACCAGGGGCCTTAGTTATGCTCGATAAGGGGACTTTGTTATACTCGATTAGGGGCCTTTGTATACTCGATTAGGGAGACTTTGTTATATAGGCAGGGGACTGTTATACCAATCAGGGACTTTGTTATATCTCGATCAGGACGCTTTATTTATACTCGACCAGGGACTTTGTTATACTCCGATTAGAGGACTTTATTTATACTCGATGAGGGCTTTGATATACTCGACCAGGGGACTTTTGTTTTACTCGATCAGGGCTTTGATTATACTCAATCCAGGGACTGTTTTGCTCGATGGGGACTTTTGTGCCTCGATAGTTGGGCTTTGTTATACTCGATCAGGGACTTTGTTATATACTCGACCAGGGTCCTTTGTTATAGTCGACCAGTGGCCTTGTTATACTCCGATCAAGGCTTTGTTATATTCGAGTTAAGGTGACTTTGTTATACCGATGAGGGCATTTGTTATACTTTCGATCAAGGGCCTTTGCTATACTCGATCAGAGGACTTTGTTAGACTCGATTAGGGGCCTTTGTTATAATCGATCAGGAGACTTTGTTATACTTGATTATGGGGATTTGTTATACTAAATCAGGGGCTTTTGTTATACTTGAACCAGGGGAATTTGGTATACTCGATCATGAAAATTTGTTATACTCGATCAGGGCCTTTATTATACTCGACCAGGGGGGTTTGATATACTCGATCAGGGGACTTTGTTATACTCAGTCAGGGAGCTTTATTATACTCGATCAAGGGACTTTTTATACTCGATAAGGGGACTTTGTTATACTCGATCAGGAGGCTTTGCTTTCCTCGATCAGGGGACTTTGTTATACTCCATCAGGGTCTTTGGTATACTCCATTAGGGGCCTTTGTAATACTCGAATAGGGGTCTTTGTTATACTCGATCAGGGGACTTTGTTATATACTCGATCCAGAGCCTTTATTATATACTCGATTAGGGGACTTTTATACTCGACCAGGGGACTTTGTTATACTCAATCGAGGGGACTTTGTTATGCTTTCGATCAGGGCCTTGTTATACTCGACCAGGGGACTGTTGGCATACTCGATTAGGGGACTTTGTTATACACGATGAGGCGGCTTTGATATACTCGACCAGGGGACTTTGTTTTACTCGATCAGGGGGCTTTGATATACTCAATCAGGGACTTTGTTTTACTCGATGGGGGGGACTTTGTTATACTCGATGATTGGGCTTTGTTATACTCGATCAGGGTACTTTGTTATACTCGACCAGGGTCCTTTGTTATGGTCGACCAGTGGCCTTTGTTATACTCGATCAGGGGGCTTTGTTATATTCGATTAGGTGACTTTGTTATACTCGATGAGGGGCATTTGTTATACTCGATCAAGGGCCTTTGCTATACTCGATCAGAGGACTTTATTAGACTCGATTAGGGGCCTTTGTTATAATCGATCAGGGGACTTCGTTATACTTGATTAGGGGGATTTGTTATACTAAATCAGGGGCTTTTGTTATACTTGAACCAGGGGAATTTGGTATACTCGATCATGAGAATTTGTTATACTCGATCAGGGCCTTTATTATACTCGACCAGGGGGGTTTGATATACTCGATCAGGGGACTTTGTTATACTCAGTCAGGGAGCTTTATTATACTCGATCAAGGGACTTTTTATACTCGATAAGGGGACTTTGTTATACTCGATCAGGAGGCTTTGTTTTCCTCGATCAGGGGACTTTGTTATACTCCATCAGGGTCTTTAATTTATACTCCATTAGGGCCTTTAGCAGCCTCGAATAGGGGTCTTTATTTATACTTTCGACCAGGACTTTGTTATACGCGACCAGGACTTTGCTGCTATTCATTGAGGACTTGTTATATTCGATCAGGGGACTTTGTAATTCTCGATCAGGGGCCTTGGTTATACTCGACCAGGGGACTTTGTTATAATCGACCAGGGGCCTTTGTTATGCTCGATAAGGGGACTTTATTATACTCGATCAGAGGCCTTTGTTATACTCGATTAGGGGACATTACTCTACTCGACCAGGAAACTTTGTTATACATGATCAGGGGATATGTTATACTCGATCAGGGGATGTTTTATACTCGATGAGGGGCCTTTGTTTACTCAATCAGGGGACTTTGTTATACTCGATGAGAGGGCTTTGTTTTCCTCGATCAGGGGACTTTGTTATACTCCATCAGGGTCGTTGTTATACTCCATTAGGGGCCTTTGTTATACTCCATCAGGGTCTTTGTTATACTCGATCAGGGGAATTTGTTATACTCGACCAGGGGACTTTGTTATACACGACCAGGGGACTTTGTTATACTCGATCAGAGGACTTTGTTATACTCGATGGGGGGACTTTGTTAGACTCGATCACGGGACTTTGTTATACTTGATCAGGGGACACTGTATTATTCGATGAGGGGTTTCTTATGTGCTCGAGGGACGCTGTTATGCTCGATAAATTGGACTTTTGTTATATTCGATCAGAGGACTTTGTTTATTTTCTCGATCAGGGCCTCCAGTTGCTCCTCGACCAGGGACTTTGTTATACCGACCAGGGACATTGTTATACTCGATCAGAATTTGCAATATTCGACCAGGGACTTTGTTATATCGATAAGTGGACTTTGTTATATTCGATCAGAGGACTTTGTTATTCTCGATCAAGGGGCATGGTTATCTCCTGAGGACTTTGTTGCTCTCCCTGAGGACTTTGTTATACTCGATGGGGGGACTTTGTTATACTTGATCACTGGACTTTGTAATATTCGATCAGAGGGGCTTTGTTATACTCGACTAGGGGCCTTTGTTATGCTCTATAAGGTGACTTTGTTATACTCGATCAGGGGACTTTGTTATACTCGATCAGGGGCCTTTGTTATGCTCGACCAGAGGACTTTGTTATACTCGATCAGGGGACTTTCTTATACTCGATCAGGGGGCTTTGATATACTCCATGAGGTGACTTTGTTATACTCCATCAGGGGCCTTTGTTATACTCGACCAGGGGGCTTTGTTATATTCGATTAGGGGACTTTGTTATACTCGACCAGGGGCCTTTGTTATGGTCAACCAGGGGACTTTGTTATACTCAATCAGGGGACTTTGTTATACTCGATGAGGGAGCTTTGTTTTCCTCGACCAGGGGACTTTGGTATACTCGATTAGGGGACTTTGTTATACTCCATCAGGGGCCTTTGTTATACTCGATCAGGGGACTTTTTTATACTCGATCAGGGGACTTTGTTATACTTGATCACTGGATTTTGTAATATTCGATTAGGGGGGCTTTGTTATATTCTACCAGGGTCCTTTGTTATGCTCGACCAGTGGCCTTTGTTATACTCGACCAGGGGGCTTTGTTATATTCGATTAGGGTACTTTGTTATACTCGACCAGGGGAGCTGTTTTCCTCGACCAGGTAACTTTGTTATACTCGATCAGGGGGCTTTGTTATATTCGATTAGGTGACTTTGTTATACTCGATGAGGGGCCTTTGTTATAATCGATCAGGGGACTTTGTTATACTTGATTAGGGGGATTTGTTATACTAAATCAGGGGCTTTTGTTATACTTGAACCAGGCGAATTTGGTATACTCGATCATGAGAATTTGTTATACTCGATCAGGGCCTTTATTATACTCGACCAGGGGGGTTTGATATACTCGATCAGGGGACTTTGTTATACTCAGTCAGGGAGCTTTATTATACTCGATCAAGGGCCTTTTTTATACTCGATAAGGGGACTTTGTTATACTCGATCAGGAGGCTTTGTTTTCCTCGATCAGGGGACTTTGTTATACTCCATCAGGGTCTTTGGTTTACTCCATTAGGGGCCTTTGTAATACTCGAATAGGGGTCTTTGTTATACTCGACCAGTGGACTTTGTTATACGCGACCAGGGGACTTTGCTATATTCGATGAGGGGACTTTGTTATATTCGATCAGGGGACTTTGTAATTCTCGATCAGGGGCCTTGGTTATACTCGACCAGGGGACTTTGTTATAATCGACCAGGGGCCTTTGTTATGCTCGATAAGGGGATTTTATTATACTCGATCAGAGGCCTTTGTTATACTCGATTAGGGGACATTACTCTACTCGACCAGGAAACTTTGTTATACATGATCAGGGGATATGTTATACTCGATCAGGGGATGTTTTATACTCGATGAGGGGCCTTTGTTTACTCAATCAGGGGACTTTGTTATACTCGATCAGAGGGCTTTGTTTTCCTCGATCAGGGGACTTTGTTATACTCCATCAGGGTCTTTGTTATACTCCATTAGGGGCCTTTGTTATACTCCATCATGGTCTTTGTTATACTCGATCAGGGGAATTTGTTATACTCGACCAGGGGACTTTGTTATACACGACCAGGGGACTTTGTTATACTCGATCATAGGACTTTGTTATACTCGATGGGGGGACTTTGTTAGACTCGATCACGGGACTTTGTTATACTTGATCAGGGGACTTTGTATTATTCGATGAGGGGGGGTTTCTTATGCTCGAAGAGGGGCCTTTGTTATGCTCGATAAGTGGACTTTGTTATATTCGATCAGAGGACTTTGTTATTCTCGATCAGGGGCCTCGGTTATACTCGACCAGGGGACTTTGTTATACTCGACCAGGGGACATTGTTATACTCGATCAGGGGAATTTGTAATATTCGACTAGGGGACTTTGTTATGCTCGATAAGTGGACTTTGTTATATTCGATCAGAGGACTTTGTTATTCTCGATCAGGGGCCTTGGTTATACTCCACCAAAGGACTTTGTTATACTCCACAAAGGGACTTTGTTATACTCGATCAGGGGACTTTGTTATACTTGATCACTGGACTTTGTAATATTCGATCAGGGGGGCTTTGTTATACTCGACCAAGGGCCTTTGTTATGCTCGATAGGGGGACTATGTTATACTCGATTAGGGGACTTTGTTATACTCGATCAGGGGCCTTTGTTATGCTCGACCAGAGGACTTTGTTATACTCGATCAGGGGACTTTCTTATACCCGATCAGGGGGCTTTGATATACTCGATCAGGGGACTTTGTTATACTCCATCAGGGGCCTTTGTTATACTCGACCAGGGGGCTATGTTATATTCGATTAGGGGACTTTGTTATACTCGACCAGGGGCCTTTGTTATGGTCAACCAGGGGACTTTGTTAAACTCAATCAGGGGACTTTGTTATACTCGATGAGGGAGCTTTGTTTTCCTCGACCAGGGGACTTTGTTATACTCGATTAGGGGACTTTTTTATACTCCATCAGGGGCCTTTGTTATACTCGACCAGGGGACTTTGTTATACTCGATCAGGGGACTTTGTTATACTTGATCACTGGATTTTGTAATATTCGATCAGGGGGGCTTTGTTATACTCTACCAGGGTCCTTTGTTATGCTCGACCAATGGCCTTTGTTATACTCGACCAGGGGGCTTTGTTATATACGATTAGGGGACTTTGTTATACTCGACCAGGGGCCTTTGTTATGGTCAACCAGGGGACTTTGTTATACACAATCAGGGGACTTTGTTATACTCGATCAGGGAGCTTTGTTTTCCTCGACCAGGTGACTTTGTTATACTCGATTAGGGGGCTTTGTTATACTCGATGATTGGGCTTTGTTTTACTCGATCAAGGGCCTTTGTCATAATCGATCAGGGGACTTTGTTAGACTCGATGAGGGGCCCCTGTTATACTCGATGAGGGGCCTTTGTTATACTCAATCATGGGCCATTGTTATATTCAACCAGGGGACTTTGTTATACTCGATCAGGGGGCTTTGTTATATTCGATAAGGGACTTTGTTATACTCGATGAGGGGCATTTGTTATACTCGATCAAGGGCCTTTGCTAAACTCGATCAGGGGACTTTGTTAGACTCGATTAGGGGCCTTTGTTATTCTCGATCAGGGGACTTTGTTATACTCGATCAGGGGCCTTTGTTATTCTCGACCAGGGGCCTTTGTTATGCTCGATTAGAGGCCTTTGATATACTCTATCAGTGGCTTTTGTTATACTCGAACCAGGGGAATTTGTTATACTCGATCATGAGACTTTATTATACTCGATCAGGGCCTTTATTATACTTGACCAGGGGGGTTTGATATTCTCGATCAGGGGACTTTGTTATACTCGGTAAGGGGGCTTTATTATATTCAATCAGGGGACTTTGTTATATTCGATGAGGGGACTTTGTAATATTCGATGAGGGGGGCTTTGTTATACTCGACAAGGGGCGTTTGTTATGCTCGATAAGGGGACTTTGTTATACTCGATCAGGGGGCTTTGTTATACTCGTCCAGGGTGCTTTGTTATACTCGATCAGGGGACTTTGTTATACTCGACCAGGGGACTTT
>NW_024734985.1:0-8209 GCF_018991925.1 Homarus americanus
CTCCTTCCTACTCTGTCAGATTTAAATAGGTTATATCCTGGAATATGAAATTCTGCTAAAAAATGCTTGCTGTTTGAATTTATCCATGTTTCCGTTATTGCAATTATATCTATGTTCTCTTTACTAACAATGGCCCTGAGCTGGTCCATTTTGTTACACAGGCTTCTAGGTCAACCAGCGCCACCTTACATGTCGGAGGTCAATTATTAAGCCACGTCTACCTCCGCTATATAAGAACTGACCTCTTGGTGACCCACAAGCTGGTCCTCCTCTGAGCACCCTCACCAACCAGCTCTCTCTACATCACGCTTGTAACCACGCTGCCACTTCCCAGCACCAAGCTGCACTGTACATCCAATACAATATGTATACAGAGAACACGTTGTGAGTTTCCTTTCTACATCCCATCCTGAGTGTGAACCCAACAACCAGTACCCCACAAGCCTTCCTCTGAAAAAAATTAACTAGTTCTTGTTTACGTTGCCTATACCATGAAAAATATGTCCCTTTGCTCAATAACTTTTTTTATTTCAACCTAAATCCTAAAAGTTCAGCAGACTCCGCTGGTAAATTCGAATCCCTAACCAGATCGTTAAGTTCACTCTGGGTAAACACCTCCGGTACATCACTTATATCTTCAGGTTGATAAACATCACTTCCGTTAGCTGACGATGAATCATGGATAGAATCTTATGACACGGACTGCAACACATCTAGTGAAATGGGGACTGGAACCTCAGGACCATGTGGCACTGGTCTCATGACAAATGGGATTTTGGGATAAATGATTCCTTGTTTTTTGTATTTTCTATTTTTTTTTCATTGTACCCCTCTATCTTCACAGGGCGAAAATAACAGTCATCACCAAGATTTTTAGGCTCCCGCCATACCATAGGGACTTCAAATGACATAACTTTTTTTTTTTTTTTTACCATATTTCCAGTCTTAAACCTTCAACACAAGTGTGACATACTTTATGTGGCGCCTATGGTTTATCTAAATCACCTATTTTCACTCCAAAGTAGGCAAAATATGCCTTACTCACGAACGCGTATATTTCATGTCTTTGCTTATGCGCAACAAAGCACCCACAATCCCACATATGCAGCAGAATATGTTTGGATTGTTCAAACATCCACGAGCAGACATATTTACAACAGGAATGGTATCTTAGTAGAGCACAACAAGAAGATTTAATATTACATCCACGAGGAAAGGAAACAACTTGATTAGGTAATTCAATAAAAGATCCTTCTCTCGACTTGTAATAGGAGCCTGTAGTGGAATTCTCCCCCACAAACGCTGTTTGTCGCTGAGTAGTCGACCCCACCAATTCCCCAGTGTATGCTTCGTGGTCTGGGTCAACCAGCGCCGCCATACATCACGGAGCGGTGGTCAACTACTAAGCCACGCCTACCCCCGCTATTTAAGACCTGACCTCGTGGTGACCTGTCCTCTGACTGCTGGACCCGGAGCTGCGAAGACCTGCCTCTTTTGCTGCATGTTTGAGCAGTCTGCAACTTTGTTGTGATAAGACACTCAATCCTAGTGATTGTACTTACTCAACATAGTGACGGTGTAATTACCATCACAGATTGTACGGAAAATTCCAACTTTTGGAAAAAACAAATATTTGGGCTCCCCAAATTTTGACTACTACCCGTGCGTCTACGTCCTGGATTGGCCAATCAGTGGTGCCCCACGGTGGCGTGATACATGCACGTTTACTGCGGTGCTCTGATTGGCTAACCGAACGTGGCGTGGTAGGTAGGCTGTTTCTACTCTCTAAGTCCTCTTCTTTCCTTTTTTTATCCCCCTCATGCACTTCGTTCTTTGAACGGGAGGCGGGACTTAGCGATACGGTCGATCCGGCAAGGGAACCTGTGATAGTGCAGGGCACCCCTTGTCCGGGGGTCACCGGTAGGTGGCAACTTTCTTAGATATAACTATAGTCACAGGTAACCTGGGTGCAGAACCCTACGAGCCCGACGCCCGTCCAGGAGGGGGGAGCGGGGTCACTGCTCCCAGGCAGGAGCCCTGTGTTATAGGTAGGATTAGATGTAATCAAGAAGATGACAACAAGCATTAGAATAAAACATAGAGATAAGGGACACTCTATTGGAAGGGGAAAAGTGGCAGAAATCACTTACAACAAACTGCAAGTCCCACTAACAAGAATATTCAGCACCAATGAAGGTTTTAAAGTAATCTGTAAAGATGACTTTGATTCAGATAAAATCCTTTCAAAAGAAGCAAGAGATATATTTTACAATGAAGGCCTTATTGTTGTCATGCCACCAGAACAAAAAGCAAAAAGATCAGTTTTCGTTCGTCAAGTCGACCAAGAGATCGGGAGGAAGACATCGGAAGACCTGAAAGATGAACTGGAACGCCAAAACAGGTGGATGAAGATTGAAGAAGTCATTAAGATAAAAGACTATACTCATGTTTTTAAGATTACTTTTGAAGAAGTGTCAATGGCTGAGAAAGTTTTACAACAGGGCTTTCTAATATTCAACATGTCAGTCACACCACATCAAATAAAGAAGGAGACATTCATCAGTCTGCAAACTTGCTTCTCCTGCTACAAATATGAAGAACACACAACGAGAGACTGTCCGGAAAAAGAAAAAAAGTACTGCTCAGATTGTGCAGGCGACGACCATACCTACACTGAATGTAAGAATACACATGTTGGCTGTCTCAACTGTAAGAGAAACGGGAATGCATACATAGGACACAGGACGTTAGCAATGGCATGCCCAATAAAAAAACACATGATAAAGTACAAGGAACAAGAAACAAGGAAAAAGGAACAAGACAAGAAGGATACGACATACGTCGAAATAGCCAAGAGAGCGGTCCAAGAGGCTCACAGACCAGAATCCACCATATTAAACCTAAGTGAGCCAATACATGATAAGGTAATGATTAGTATGATCCATACACATTTGCACAATATCATTGCACCCGGATCATACAATGAGGAATTAAGGAAAATGTTTAAATTGAATAACCTACCAGAGATGATATTTCCAGAGAATCCACAATCCGAAAAACTATTTCAGGCAACATATGCAAGCGAACTGAGAGAAAGACTACATCTAGACGAACAAAGGTTTGAGCAAGGAGCAACAGCTGATACACAAGGAACACAAGCGACTGATAGAGATCCCAGACAAATGACTAGAAGTGACAAAGAGAAGATAGAAATAACAAAAGGACAGACTATAAGACAAAGGAGTAGGAGGAGAGAAGATAAGATGGAAACTGATCACAATATACAACCTGAATCTGCTGAAGAAATTGGATTAAAAGTTATCACTACAACAAAACATGGAATCCCAACATCGAGACCAACAGGAGGGACAATAGTAAAAAAACTGTGAAGGAGGGATATACAAGTGGACATATCAAGAAAAATCCCTAAGTGAAGATTATGTCTGGTCACTAATTACTACGGACAAACTAAAGATTACGACCAAAGACTTTAAAATAGTAGACCCGTCAGAGTTTAGAAGAGTCAGAAGCGGGAAACAGGATGATAGGTCTCCACTTCAACAGTCACAATCCAAGTATAAGAAATAATGGACAATAGACAAACAGTAAGAACTTTAAGAATAATACAACACAACGTAAGAAACTGGAAGACCGAGAGAATTAACCTAAGTAATATATATCAAGAAATTGACCCTGACATTATACTAATAAACAGTCACGGTGAGACAGACAACAACAACATAAAACTCTTTAACTATTATGTAAACCAAAGAAATAAATTGGGCGAGAAAAATGACGGAGTAGCGATAGCGGTTAAAAGAAACTTAAAATTTAAACTAATTGATGACTTCCAGGATGAATTTCTAGCAATAAAAATAAATACAACTCAAGGAGACGTAATTATTGCTACTACTTATCTGCCACCGAGACGACCCTACTTACCTATAGAAGACCTATTAAAATTGGCTAACAACAGTCACCCGATGTACATCTTAGGAGACTTTAACGCCAGACATAGGATTTTTGACAATACAAATAATAACGTCGTGGGAAACGCCCTTAATCAATTAATAAATTTAGGAAAAATCAATCATCTGGGTCCTAACTTTCCAACCTGGAGAAATCACAATACACAATCGACACCGATAATTTTACCAACAACAAGCCTTTTCAGTACCATATAATACAGGACCTCTTACAGGCAGTGACCATCTGCATGAATTATACTAACACTGTCAACAAGCTATACAGATACCAATAAAAAAGAGACTGAAAATGAGTAAAACAGACTGGGACTGGCTTCAAAGACGACAAGTAATCACCACTCGATTAACCTACAAATTGAAAACAACAAAGATATGGAGCTCAGAAATGAGACGGGCTGCCTCCAGCAATAAAAACATCTATAACCAAACACACTCCTACTTCACACTTTAGAACATTACCCAACAACAGACTATCAGAAGAAGTTAAATTAATCCAGTCCTATTACAATGAAATAAACAGGTATATGGAAAGACACGGCAGTAACAGATGGCTATATACGACACAGCTAGCACTACAGATAAAATTAAGAGACGCATGTAAGGAAGCAAACAATAAAAAATGGAATGATACTATAATGGTGGCTGACATGACTAAAGACACAAAAACATTTTGGACTTCCATAAACAAGATGATGGGGCACAACAAGCAAAAAACACCATACATTAAAGACCAAAATGGAACAAAAATGCACGAGGAAAATGAACAAAACTCAGCATTCAAAAGGGAATGGGTAAAAGTTTTTAAAATATCAGATGAGGAAAATGAAGATTTTGATAGTGAACACGAAGAAAGGATAGAAGAAGAAATGGGAGAACAAATACATAGGAATCACCCCAAGGCAATATATAGACTATAACTTATTGCCTAATAATCAGAAATAATAACCATGGGAGAAATGATGCACTGTCTGAGAAATTTGAGAAAAAAGCCCTATGGGCTCTAGGTATTGCGAAATATGATCATGGAATCTGCCTGAAAACATTTTTAAATACTGCTATTAAACATTTATAACGCATGTATAACTGGTTACTTTCCAGACAAATTAAAATATGCTAAAATGATGTTTATTCCTAAGGAGGGTAAGGACAATAAGGAAATATTAAACTACAGGCCAATATCTTTGTTAGAAATTACCGGGAAGCTATTGGAAAATATTTTTAAATTCAAGACTTATAGCCTTTTTAACACAACATGGGAAAACTAACAACACACAACATGGATTTATGCCCAATAGAAATACCCTAACTGCAATAGCTATAATAACGGAAATAATTGCAATAGAAAAAAGCAAGGGTAACCAGATCAATATAATTTTAAGGGATGTTTCTAAGGCTTTTGATAAAGTTTGGCATTTAGGCTTGAAATATAAAATATTAAAACTGGGACTTAACGAATACTTGCTAAGAATATTGTGTAACTATTTAGATGATAGGAGAGCACAAATTCAAATTGGAAACTTTTTAGGAACTACTTCAGACACACCTCAACCTACCCCCTTTAGCGAATATGTAATGTTTGCTGATGATATTACTCAAATAGTATCATACCCAGGAAAATCAACTCAATTTATGGCACTCTACACGGTAAGAGCGATAAAAAACATAAATGATTTTGAGAAAAAATGGAAAATCAGGACAAATAAGAACAAATTCAAGATAATACCAATAGCCAAGATTAAAACAAGTCCAGTAATAGTCGACCAGGAACTATACCCATACGACACTGAAGGCAGGATGCTTGGATTAAAACTAACAAAAAGAGGATATATAACATACTTAAAAGATAAAGAACGACAGGCATGAATAAGATTATCAAAAATAAAACGCTTTAAGAACCTTAGCATTAATAACAAAAGAAACATTTATATTGCCCTTGTCAAATCAATTATGGACTACCCACCCATCCCATTGAACACCCTTAGTAAATCGTGCTTTAAAAGGTTACAAACAGTACAAAATATAGCCCTCAGATTTATATATAATATAAAATATACAGACCACATCAATAATGAACAGCTACACAAGAGAGCAAACCTCTTAGCAATCAATGTAAATATACACAACAAAGCTGTAAATATTTGGAAAAAAGTGACTGAACTTAACACAGAAACATATCAAAACTGGATAAATAATATAGACAACGAAGAATTCCAAGAACACATTTGGTTTAAATCAGCCAGGAAGAAAGTAATTGAACCATCTCCTGCCCCAATATACATATAAAACATTAATAGAGAGAATAAAAGATGAGAGTGACCTACCAGCTCCACAAGAACCTGGCAGGCCTCTCCATACAGTGTACCTTTAGACTAACATAACTAATATTTAACATTTAACATTGAACTAACATCTTAGCAAAAAAAAAAAAAAAAAAAAAAAAAAAAAAAAAAAAAAAAAAAAAAAAAAAAAAAAAATGTGACTACCCTCCCAGCTACACAAGGACCTGGGCGGGCTCACTAACTCCATAAAAAAAAAGAAAAAAAGAAAGAAAATATATATATATATTAGTAATATTAATAATAATAATGTGATTACCCTCCCAGCTATATCAGCCAGGAAGAAGTAATTGAACCACCTCCTGCCTCAATATACACATTTCTACATAAAACATTACTAGAGGAATAAAGATGAGAGTGACCAACCAGCTCCACTAAGAACCTGGCAGGCCTCTCCATACAGTGTACCTTTAGACTAACACAACTAACACTTAACTAACACCAAAAAAAGAAAAAAAGAAAAGAAAAAAGTGACTACCCTCCCAGTTACACAAGGACCTGGGCGGGCTCACTAACTCCAACAATAATAAAAATAATAATAATAAGCAGCATTATATAAATAAACCAATATTAATACAAAGGTCTGACGACCCAAGGGAGCAGAACAAAGATAAAACACCAATAAGAAAGATGAAGCGATCTGGTTGAGCCCAGATTCTTTCTACTCCTGCTGTATTTCAGTTTCACCACTTTTCCCTCAACCCCTAATAATCTTCTTTCACCTCTTAACTCCGTGACTTCGCGTCGTATCAATCTCTCGGGCCCTGCTGGACCAGGCTGCGAAGACCTGCCTCTTTTGCTGCATGTTTGAGCAGTCTGCAACTTTGTTGTGATAGGACACTCAATCCTAGTGATTGTACTTACTCAACATAGTGATGGTGTAATTACCATCACAGACTGTACGGAAAATTCCAACTTCTGGAAAACAAATATTTGGGCTCCCCAAATTTTGACTACTACCCGTGCGTCTACGTCCTGGATTGGCCAATCAGTGGTGCCCCACGGTGGCGTGATACATGCACGTTTACTGCGGTGCTCTGATTGGCTGACCGAACGCGTGGCGTGGTAGGTTAGGCTGTTTCTACTCTCTAAGTCCTCTTCTTTCCTTTTTTCTATCCCCTCATGCACTCCGTTCTTTGGCAGACAGGAGGCGGAGACCTTGACAGTCGATCCGGCAGGAGGTGTGATGGTGCAGACTTTGTCAGGGGTCACCGGTAGGTGGCAACTTTCTTAGACATAACTATAGTCACAGGTAACCTGGGTGCAGAACCCTACGAGCCCGACGCCCGTCCAAGAGGGGGGGGCGGGGTCACTGCTCCCAGGCAGGAGCCCTGTGTTATAGGTAGGATTAGATGTAATCAAGAAGATGACAACAAGCATTAGAATAAAACATAGAGATGAGGGACACTCTATTGGAAGGGGAAAAGTGGCAGAAATCACTTACAACAAACTGCAAGTCCCACTAACTAGAATATTCAGCACCAATGAAGGTTTTAAAGTAATCTGTAAAGATGACTTTGATTCAGATAAAATCCTTTCAAAAGAAGCAAGAGATATATTTTACAATGAAGACCTTATTGTTGTCATGCCACCAGAACAAAAAGCAAAAAGATCAGTTTTCGTTCGTCAAGTCGACCAAGAGATCGGGAGGAAGACATCGGAAGACCTGAAAGATGAACTGGAACGACAAAACAGGTGGATGAAGATTGAAGAAGTCATTAAGATAAAAGACTATCCTCATGTTTTTAAGATTACTTTTGAAGAAGTGTCAATGGCTGAGAAAGTTTTACAACAGGGCTTTCTAATATTCAACATGTCAGTCACACCACATCAATAAAGAAGGAGACATTCATCAGTCTGCAAACTTGCTTCTCCTGCTACAAATAT
>NW_024734986.1:0-14796 GCF_018991925.1 Homarus americanus
GTGCCTATATAACTGCTTTTTCAGTCTTAGGCAAATAAATGTTTAAACATGGGGCCTACTTAATTTAGTTAGAACATGAGGATTATTTAAATAAGAAATTATACTAATAGGGTATAGGTTAGATAGATAGGTTTGGTTATGTTATGTTAGGTTAGAGAATGTGTACATGGTTTTTTGGTGAGCGTCAGGCCGTCAGTGAGTCACTTTGTCTAGCAGCTACCTTAGGCCTAGTTCCAGACTTTCCTTGAACATTATCATAGGTAGAGTATTAATTTAAGAAAATTTCCGGCTAATCCGATATATTTTCAGGTTTTAAATTGTTGTTTTTTGTATGAACTTGAAGACAATTCAGACCAAATGTTCCCAACATTGAAAGGAAAACACCAGGGTCTAGGCTAAATGAGTAATTTAAGAGAAGTGATTTGTCATTTAGGTTAGGCAAGGCTATGCTATCAATAACCAATTTATTTTAATTTGCCCAGAATAAGGCTATCTTAGTATAGCTTATGTGTCTTGTCACAGGCCAACATTATGCAAGGGATTATTTACCTAAATTCTAGTGGGGTAAAACACCAAATACTGTGAGATCTCTGTTAGCCAGAACAATTGGTGAAGAGCACTACCGTGAATGAATGAGTGTTTTCCCGTTAACGAGACAGTTATCACAAATCAAGAAAATATCCCTCATCCCCAGAATGTTTATGGTAATGGAAAAATTTTCTCGGTAGTTCCTGCAATTGCCCATTACATCATCTCTCGAACCCAGAAATATATCCCCCATCTCACTGAAATTAGGTCGTCTCTTCTTGGCTGGTGGTCCTTCCATGTTTACAAAATAATATTACGTTCGTCGCTCTCAGCTGATTTCTCCTTCTCTTGTGATTGGTTGATGATTTTGTTAACTGAGCGTTGATTGGCCAACTAGCATCTGCACTGACATCTATCGTCCGACAAGAGAACTTAATTTACAGGGTAAACACTAGAGTTACGAGAACTTACGGAAGGCTTACGGAACCATAATTAAATTTTGAGTTTGCTAAATTTATGGTAGTGTAAGGCTTCCACAATATATGGTACTGTATCATGCTGAAAAACGTAACTTATGAGGTGTTTTGAGTATCCGGCCCCAGAACTGCATCTGAAAGCAGTGCCTTGTTCGTTCATGTTAGGAATAATAATCACCCCATTGCTTGGGAAAAAAGCTCATCTTGTGTCACAGAAAGACTTCTGTTGAAGCTAGTTTGATTAAGGAATTAAAATCAATAAACCTTAGTGATGGTCAGTTCAAAACTGATAATATGTTACATAAATTTATTTGTCAGTGGCCCAAGGTTAAAAATGCTTTGAAAACCTTTGATCTTGATGTATGATAGTTATTTTGTGGGTCCCTTTTTTCTGACCTGACCTGTCTAGTCACGTCACCACCCTTCTCTTAAGCTCCTCTACGGTTGTGTTGGTGTGGGGATTAGTGGATGTCATCATTATGACCTGACCTCATGTTTTTAGGTCACCCTGTATATTTAAGCCTCTCTCTGTCCATGTAATCCAGTTGCCTCTGAAGATGTCTTGAATAAAGACGAAAGCTAAGGTACTCCGTTGTTTCCATTTTCCCGTGTGATTTTATCCAAGATATATATATATATATATATATATATATATATATATATATATATATATATATATATATATATATATATATTATGCTTATTTTGATCAGTGGTTAACCATTATCCTCAACAGGTAGTAGGCAGCTATCAAACAGGGAGGTACTACCGCCTGGGAAGATATTGGAAACATAATGTGTTGTCTAATGGTAGACCCTGCTGCTATATGGCATCACGAAAATTGTTACCAAATCCCAGGTTGCTGATTTGTCTTTCTACCTAAATTACACACAATTGCAGGGTCTCAATTATTTCTCTTACTTGACAACACAACATACATATATTGTTTCTCACTATTTCTGTTTATTTCTTTATAGTTCTTTATTATTATTATTATTATTATTATTATTATTATTATTATTATTATTATTATTATTATTATTAATAATATTATTATTAGTGTTATTATTATTATTGTTATTATTATTATTTTATTTTACTTTTTATTATAAATTTTATTTACTATGAATAATTATTACATTTTCGCCCCCCAGGCTCTGATGTGGGTCAGTGACCTGTGCCCATGTGGGCTGATCCCAGTAAAAAAAGAAAAGTATTACTCAAACATAATTCCATCGTCAGTTATGACGCTTGAAGTCCGTCTAGCAACTATCAAGTGCGTCGATTTCAGCTGATTTCTCCTTCTCTTGTGATTGGTTGATGATTTTGTTAACAGAGCGACGATTGGCCAACTAGCTCTTGCACTGCCATCTACCTTCAGACAAGAGAACTGAATTTACAGGGTAAGCATTAGAGTTACGGACTGCTTACGGACCTGTAATTAAATTTTAAGTATGAGAAATTTACAGGACTGTAAGGAGTCTGTAAGTTACGATACCGTATCTCTGCTACTGTACGTAACCGATGAGGTGTTTTGAGTATGCGGCCCTGGTCCATATAACTCATATTCAAGAAGAATTCTAATTTCCCAAGTACTGTTTTTAGTAAACTTATAATCTATCAATTAGGGCTTTTTCTGTGTAGCAAAACGTTATTAATTAAGGAGTATCCTGTTATGCCATGCCATAAACAAACATTTAATAAAAATCTGAAAAAAAGACAATAAGAAATAAAAGCCTAAACACTTGGTCACTATTGGGTCTAAATTTGAGCTTCCTCATTCAAAAATTGTGATGTGTATCGCCTGGAAAAGTAAGGAAGAGTTCGAAAGAAAATGAAAAAAAAAGGCTTAAACAAAACGAAGGAACCACTGTGTTTCCCCGACCTCTCTCCCCTTTCACTCCAGCCTGTGACGGGGGAAACTCGTATAGTTAGCGGTTAGTTTTTGCCATTTTTCTGAAACTGTGAAAAAAAATCTTAAAACCCTGCAAAGTCTTTTGGATTTTCTTATAAATTCTATCCAATATAGATGCGAGTATCCACAAGGGTAATTAGTATAACCTCCACTAACATAACAGTCAAATTTTCAGTATTTTCTATTTGGTTGGTCTTGTACAGATCATATGGTATAAATAACTGGTGAACATATATTATTTACCATTGTTAGCATTCTCAAATAGATCAAAATATTTACTTCACAGGATAGTTAGCCCTTTTGTCTAATATTTGAATTTTGCTGTATTCGATTTTTTATATTCCCAGTATCATCATTCCTCAGGTCTGGTGGTATTCGCGAAAGTTTTGTTGAGACGAGGATGATACTGGACGATATACTCCATCAGCAGGATGAGGCTGACGAGGCCGCACCCCAGAAACAAGAGGTAGAAGGCGCCTTGCATGTGCTGCATCCCTAGGGCCATCTCTTTTTCGTTACTCTGTGAAAATTATGAAGGTGTTACAACGAGGCTATGAACAACTTTTGTCGTTCATTATCAAATCATTAGATCACAGATAAGATTTTTGTGTACCCTCATATCTATAAAAATTTTAATCTGCAGTCCTTCCTTTGTATTATCCGTTTTTTCTTTAATTTTTGTGTTCTTATCTAAGTTCAGTCTGTTAAGAAATATGTTGAATTCTGAATATTAATTGTCTCCCATGTGTTCATGCATTGGTCCGCCGGCAGGTTAGAGGATCTCTTTGTATAGTGTTTCGCCTCCCTACAGTAATAGGTCAAGTCAGTGGTCTCCATTATTTAGATTTTCTCTCCTTCACTGTAAACTTCTGGGAAGTGGCAGAATCAAACTCTAAATGCACACCATAATAGCTTACTGAGTCAAATAAAGGTTAAATTCTTCACAGCTAAAATTAAATTGGGAGGAAATGGCATTAAAAATGGTAAAATCGTCTTATCCGAAGGCAATACAGATATCACTGCTAGTTAGTTTCAGATTATGGCGCAAAAAAATAAGTAATGCACAAATGTGGTTCCAAGAGAGAGAGGGGTGATGCCAACGTGCACAACATTTACCAGGGTTGCAATAGGGGCCAGTGCAGCAGCTGCCCTGTTCTCCTTCACGCGCCTGGCTATCACGTCATCAGTCCAGTGTTGTATAATGCCAGCGTCAGTCAACCGTAAAACCATTTGATGAAATCGCCTGTAATATGGTGCTCCTTTCCTAAGAATACAAATGTTATGTAAAAATTATGCTAATACTTAAATACTGCAAATAATAACATATGTTTAATAAATTATCATTGTTTCAGATAGCAGCAGGGTGTCCACAAAGTTTTTCTCCGGTTATAAAATTGCATTAAAATACAATCAATACAAAAGAAATACCGTTTCCTTTAAATCGTTGCATAACCAGTTATTATTAAGTGATAGCTAAATGAAACTGGCGATCAATTAATAGAAACCCCAATGTTTCATCAAGCCAGGTTGACTGCCCTAATGTGAGAATATGTGGTTTAAAAACTCTAATGAGTATAATGAACATATTTCCCGATAACCAAAAACTTCATGTTTGATGTAGAGCAGTGGTGCTCACCCTTTTTGCGTGAGTGGGCCACATCAGAGGGGCAACTGTGTAGTTAGGGCGGCACGTATACACATTACTAACATTGATTATTAAGTATTAACCATATATTGTAAACTTAAGGCAGGAATCATAATCACTGAGCCGGATGGTTAATTCCCAACTAACCAGGTTAGTTCACATATATTATATTGGGCTTTAGTAACGAAACCCAATTGAAGTTTCTTGTTTTATTAGAAAGGTATTATGTTTATATGATTCCTGAGTGTAGATCAACCGTAAGTTCCACTATTTATGAGTGTGATGAGAAAGGACGGCGTTTATTTATATAAACGTGAATCAACGTCCGTTCGATATTAGTTGGTGTGAGTGACTTTGAGTAGTGACCCATCGAGGGAGAACGGAATAGGTATGTCGTTCCCCTCGAGGGAAGACGGAGCCATCCACTGCGGCTCTCAAATAACGTCTCCCTCTAATCAAGGGTACCAAACTACTGCCCGCTTTAGGTGGCCAGGAGCCGGCTACTTTATGCCTTTACTCAGCATAGTATGACGCAGCTTCCTGTGGGCACACCTTATCACGTGTATTGAACATGTCACCTCATAGGCAGTGAAACGTTACAAGGGATGAATCTGAATATAAATCAGATGTAAATAACCCATATATATAATACTTTCTGTTGATGAGACAGGGGCCATTACATCGCTCGGTCACCACCGGCCAAGCTCCGTGAGGCCTAAATAAGCTCACAGAGTACAATACATCCTATACAACCCTAACCATGTTATAAACATAGGTGTAGACACTAAGCTGTAGATTTTACTACTGTAGGGGTTTTATCTACTACAGGGGTCCTATACTTTAGTGCCTTTTGGGTTAAAATGTTATGAACAATTTTTATCTTGGATGACACTGACTTATAATAACAGAAAAAAAACATGACTTCAAACACAAGCAATACTGCCAATATCAAAAGCAACATGGCAGAAATAATCTTCGCCTATTTCGTGTTTAAAAACACATCTTCTTAGCAATGTACAACTTTTGCTACTGTCATCACGCCGTATGAATGGGTGTGTGGTGTTTAAGACTCTGTCAACGAAACATTCCTTTGTGCAGAGAGCAATGGTACTGAGTTGTGAAGGGTTGAACACGGCATGGCTGAAAATTTACAGTCTGTGATACTTTTGTAGAACTAATACATTTTTATTTTAAGAAGATGTGTCTTTGACATCATTAAAATATGTAGTTTGAAAATTATGAACATTCTTATCCTTCCTGGGATCAAAAGAAAATGTCCACATATTCTATGTCTAATAAATACCGGGAATTATTTCACATCAATATAAATTAAAATAAGTAAGCACTTACAACAATGACAATAACCTATCGATGTCCTATCAATGTGGAGTTATGTCTCGAACATGTAAATGTGTGTATATATTTAATGTATACCTAGATACCACCTATTCCTTGTAGGCTTGATTGAAGAATTCCTTTCTAGAATTTCTTGATAATGTGAAATTGTTGCCGCAATTCCGTAGACTTGTGCGTGTCACTCACAAAGGACTCCAAGGTCCGGTGACTGGGTCAATTTTCACGAAACTTCTGAGGACAGCAAACTACCACTCCTGGTAACACTAGGTCATCCACCACACCATACCTCAGAATGCTGAGACCATCTTTCATGGCCAGAGATTTGTCATCACTAGGGTGGGGTGCTGGTAACTGGGGTTTATTCACACCATACGAAAGAATTTTGTTGACAGGATGTTGATTGATGAGTAGTCACAACAACTGCAGTCACGTCCTGTCACACCCTGGGCAGTGAACGAATCATTTGCAGAAACTAATGTTCACATCAGCTCACAGGATTGTTGCCATAATTCAGCAACTTTTAATAACTCAGTATTGGTTATGGACATAAACTCAACGTGTAGCATATTTAACAGTTCATCTTCCTGTAGCAGTAAATGTAACACTTATAACAATATCTTTGATTGCTATTGCATATTTACACTTACGTTATATATATATATATATATATATATATATATATATATATATATATATATATATATATATATATATATATATATATATATATTATATATATATATATATATATATATATATATATATATATATATAATCAACGACCTCACCAGCCAGGAATCAAACCCTCGACCTACTGGGTGGGACTAGGGAACTACACCAACCCACAAGGACACTAAAAGCAGTCCTAGACTCTGTTATATTTCACACAAAGCCTGTTCATCGAGCTGATGGCGCCGTGAACCTCATTGGGAAACTGCCCGTGCCTCGTATGTGGTGTCAGTAGCATTTTACCGAATTCAACTGGTATGAAACACGAGGTACCATATATATACTTCATTTTTAGTCCATATAACACGCTGACTTTGAAAATATAATCTCACCAGCCAGGAATCGAACCCTCGACCTATTGGGTGGGACTAGGGAACGCTACCGACCAACCCACAAGAACACTAAAAGCAGTCCTAGACTCTGTTATATTTTACACAAAGCCTGTTCATCGAGCTGATGGCGCCGTGAACCTCATTGGGAAATTGCCCGTGCCTCGGATGTGGTGTCAGTAGCATTTTTAGTCCATATATATATCTATCTATATATATATATATATATATATATATATATATATATATACAGTATATATATATATATATATATATATATATATATATATATATATATATATATATATATATATATATATATATATATATATATATATATATATATATATATATATATATATATATATATATATATATATATATATATATATATATATATATATATATATATATATATATATGTTCTTCTAAACCAGTCTGTCTATGTCACAGTAATGGGGAGAACATAATTCCTCTACCTTTACCAACTGTGTATATGGTGTTATGACTGTTAGTTGTAACAATCACTTGAGAAGTTATAGAGGTTCACTGTGTATGAAGTATTTTACTCTTTAAATACCTAATACAGGAGTTAGGGCGTCTGTATAGAAAACGCGATCCACAGATGGTCCCAGGTGGGGGGTGCTGGGTGGGTAACAGCACTCTTCCCTCCGCTATGAGTCGGGGGGCGCGCTGCATGACGAACGCCGGGTGAATACACTTCACCACGGGGGAATATCTTCCACAGAATGGTCAGGTGCTGACAGACGCGTTCCTGACCCCTCTCACTTGTCGATAACAGGGATTTCACGTCAACAATAACTCAATTGCGGTTATTGGGAATAATTCTGCACCATCTTTGGGCGACAGAATGAGAAACACTCAATAATTATCGTCTCAGTACGGGATATTCTTAGCACTCGGACATTGTTTGTAACGCGTCACTGTAGGGTGTTTGTTTTCTAGTTTCACAAAACACCGACGCCTTGGTACGTAGACTGATATGTTGTTTTCGTACTCACACGAGCTGCAATTCCTGATGTGTAAATCACCGTGTCTTCCGCTATCTATGAGCGTGAAGAGAGAGAAAGAGGGTCACCTACCCTCCGTTCAATGTAAGTTTGGGAGTGCTACTCTCTGAGTAGTGACCCATCGAGGGAGAACGGAATAGGTACGTCGTTCCCCTCGAGGGAAGACGGAGCCATCCACTGCAGCTCTCAAATAACGTCTTCCTCTAATCAAGGATATCAAACTACTGCCCGCTTTAGGTGGCCAGGAGCCGGCTTCTTTATGCCTTTATTCAGCATAGTATGACGCAGCTTCCCGTGGGCACACCTTATCACGTGCATTGAACATGTCACCTCATATCCAGTGGAAAGTTACAGGGAAATCTGAATATAAATCAGATGTAAATAACCTATTTATATAATACTTTCTGTTGATGGGACAGGGGCCATTACATCACAACACCTCTTACAGAATTAGTATTTGTTTGTATATATATATATATATATATATATATATATATATATATATATATATATATATATATATATATATATATATATATATATATATACGTACCTGAAAGACCAGCCAAAGGCAGCTATTATTTTAATTCCAGTTTTGCTGATGTAAAAGGGACTTTGGCCGTAGCTGTCAGTGTAGTGGGAATCGATGACGACGGTAATGTAAAATCTGGGAGTGATGAATGAGTTTCTTCCTTCTAATACCTTGTGCAGTCCCTCAGTAGCTGTCAAAGGCTAGAGAACAAATATAAACACATAGCTTTAATAACATATATACTAAAGTGGATTCTATATTATATATATATATATATATATATATATATATATATATATATATATATATATATATATATATATATATATATATATATATATATATATATATATATATATATATATATATATATATATATATATATATATATATATATATATACTAATTAATAAGGGTTTATAGGACAAGCCCATCCCCCTAATTGACCCAATTAACTTAAACTACTTCATGGCCCCATATTTTTTATGGAATTCACAGTTAAGTTTACTTGCCTCCATTCTTCGATTTATCTCTTGAACGACAGGGTCAGTGTGCCTCGAGAAATATTGTCCGGGCGATCCTTTTAACATCCAAGACTGGGTACCCCACTTCCAGTTGTCCAGAGACACCAGATCCTCATAGGTTTCAGGTGGTTGGGACTTCCCCTGGACTGTCAGGTGAGCAATTAAAGACGAACGATACCCTGTGGTGACGACCAGACAGAACACCAGCCACCATCCTACCAACAGCTGTAAGCATAAAGTGAAGGTGATGATCAAGCATCCGCCACCCACATTTACCTGTAAACATAAAGGTAATGACTAGGAACCTGTCATCCATCAGGTGAAAATGTTAACCTATGATTTGGTTTATGAAGCGTTGTAAACTAGTGTGGGTGGTACACTTACTGTATACTGTTGTGTATGTAAGTTGAGAATATGGATGAAATGTGTGTGGATGTTAAATCCTTTTCCTGTTGCTTTCTACAATTATCTTACTCCGCTCTAAGAAATGTGTCTCCCCTTCTCAGAGTCTTCTGTACTCCTTGGTCCACCCACTCAAAAGTAGGAGAGGAACAAAATTAGCAGATAGAAAGACTTACTCTGCCTGAGTCATTGACGGGAGGGTTTGAGGTCGACCGTTCTAATAGCACGGCCCAGCCATACAGGAGGGCTGTGCTGAATTTAACACCACGATCACCTGTCACCCACCACCAGGCATTCTGCAGCAGCCACATAACCACGCCCCACGCCAACACACTCAACAGTAATCCTCCCCACAGTTCTCCTTAAGAAAAAAATGAAGAATTATTTAATTACTTGACGCTTTAGGCTCCTGTTAGGTTGTTAAGAGTTAAAATACCGTATCTCTCGCCCAAAAACACAGAAGTGAGTAAAAATTTGGTTGCTTGTAAGGTCTGGCGCTTGGGACATTTGCAGTGTCTTTAGTGGCGATTTTCTAACAATGGTGTTAGATTTGTATGAAATAAAGTTACGATAAAATATTTTGTAAAGACAGAGATGAGTCACTGTTAAATCTATCCTTACCAGTTGTAAAAATTTACATAAATTCCTTTTTCATTAATGTCCTATATAAATGCGGAAAAAATATTGTCTTGCAATTAAATGTTTAAAAATAGTAACCAAAGAAATGTTTTCGACTAAGTTAAAAAACATTATCAAACAAGAAGTATATTGCAATCACAAAGAATATAATGATATGAAAGAATGCATAATGCTGTCAATATTATGGTTTCATTATTCTCTGCCTAATTCACTTACTTTGCCTAATAACAGAAGGGGGCCAATAATCTAAGTAGGATCCCTCCAGTGTTCTTGACAGTTTTGTACAGGGTTATTTTGAAGCCCAATACCATTCTCGTTTCCACATCATAAACTGGTAGGTTATTTCTTAGGTCTAATACCCTTTCTTGAAGTATTTTCTTATATTTGTCTTCATGACAATTTAGTGAGCTTGAAGTTGTGTTCACTCGTGTTAGTGACGCGTGACATCACGACAAATTTATATTTCCTTACATTTTTTATTCCTTCCAGACTTGTGATGTCTTTTCGAGATCCGCTTTGTCTTGTCATGTCAGAAGAGCTGTCAGTTCTCAGACCCTCAGTCTAATTGGATAATCAAGATCATATAGGTCAGTAATCATCTTAGTCGCTCTCAGTTGCACCTTCCTAGGATGTTATATTTTTCTGGAAGTCTGGTCTCCATACATAATATACAGTACGAGACTTAAAAAGCAGAAGGAGCACCTACAGGTACTTACTATACAGGATCTTTGCATTTGAAGTTACGGCTGATTATTTCTAAATTTCGGTTATATTTTAGACTGCTGCTCCAACTTGTTTCACTGCCTTCACTGATGGTCTAAAACGATGTCAAGACCTTTTTCCTGCTCAACAGTGTCCACGAAGTGTTATTCACAGAACAGTTGTGATTAGGAATGTCTTATCTCAAAATATATTTTTCAGCCAAAAACAAGATCATTGTGCAACTTTGAGGCTACATCACATAGTTACATATAAGTCATTTATTTCAGTTTTAGTTGAGTTCTTACATTTGTTTCTTTATAAGAAAAATATTGGGAGCTGTCCCGTGACTTGTACTGTTTAGGTAAGAAAGTTTATCAGTGGTAGACATATTCTGAAACACAGTTGAGCGTTTTCTGTCTCATTATAAATACACTATATATATATATATATATATATATATATATATATATATATATATATATATATATATATATATATATATATATATATATATATATATATATATATATATGTATATATATATATATCGGCTTGGCCATGTGAATAGAGATAGTTCAGCTGTTTTAGGGTCACGAGTGTGACCTCTTCTTACATGCTTACTGCATGTGAGTCACATTATAGTGAATGAATAAAAAATGTAAAGTGTATTGGTCATTATTATATCACTCAAGGTGTGATTATATGTTACTATTCCATACAGAAAAACAAGGATTCAATATGATATCAATAAATCCTTCTCGGGTGCTTTTATTTCTGTATACTGTATTGGCTTTCTATCCATGATCGAGTTGAACTGAAGAAATTCTTCAAAACAGAAATTCCGGAGTAGTTAATTAGTGTAAAACGCTCCTAAAAGTTTGTACTATAATTTTAGCAGTATATCACTATAGCATTAGAACAACAATACACTAATTTTAAAGTTTTTGTGATGACTAAATTTGCCTGCTAAAACCAAAGTAAATTACTCGTACCTGCAAATGGTCTAATCAGAGACAGGTATTGAGGTAACAGAGTAGGCTTCAAGGATACCGGGCATACCACATCAGCTTGATAAGCACCGAAGTTATCCAAGACAACACTCCGCTCTACAGCGGGAGCCGTGGGCATACCAATGTCTATCTCTTCTCGCTGGAATTCGCCCATCATTCCAGTAAACTGGCCATCCTCCAATGTACCCCAAGCACGCTCAGACTGTGCTCGAATCTCAGAACTGTAGGTGATTACTTGCAATTTAAGGTTGTGTTGTTAAAGTTATACTCGATTACTTCAACATCTAAGGTCCTTAAGTGCATATACTAGAAGAGTAATTACATTAGTTGCCAACAAAAAAAATTAAGAGATGCATCTCAATATATAAAAGATTTTTTTTGATGACGCATGAAGTATGCGCACATAAAGTATGTTATGGTGACCATGGAAATCTGGTTGTTTATTATATATATATATATATATATATATATATATATATATATATATATACTGTACATACCTGCAGTTGAGTGCTGGTTCCAGAACAGAAAGCAGTCTAGCGTCAAGGCAATCTTTGAGAGTGACGGTACTGCCTGGCTCACTACTGTCGGGCGTGTAGTCATTGTATGGGAAGTAACGAATTGCTGAGAACTTCATCTTAAGGCCCATGAAGTCATGAAACCTTTCTGCTGAAAAAATCGTCAAGGCTTAGAGACTTTAATAGAGATTTTAGAGACTTTTCTTTCCATAAGCAAAAGAGCTACTGAGGAGGCACTAACCAGTTAGGCCAAGGCAACGTACAGACAATGAAATCTTTTACTTCGATGCAATTATCCAAGTTAGACGGAACCATGTCAACGATTTACAGTTTTAATCTGCAAAGAAAAGAAGTACTGCACCTGTTTTAATGCGTTTGGTGAAATAGAAACAATATTTGAGGAAGACAGTATTGGTGGGCAGAGCACCTGAAAATATTCTATGGCTGAGGAAAATATTCTATGGCTGAGGAAAATATGAAGTCGACACGATCTTGGAGGACAATATACACTTAATTCTCTTATTAAGTTATTCATTAGAATTTTAACCAATAAGATTAGATGAAAATAAGAATATAAATCACAAGAATGTTTAGACAATATGAGTTAAGTCAGGAAGTTTTGTAAATTTTTCTCTATGAATTAACTTTAGTATTCCCTTCCTTACTCCACATAGGAAACAAGAAAACATGAAGTGTAATTCACATTCCCAGGGGTGATTACAGTCTGTAATCAACCTTGAAGATGTTCCGACTGACAAATGATTTACAAGATAATATTGGCTCTTTCGCTAGGCCAAGGTGTGAAATATCTTACCTTTGGCATAACTAGTTAGAATGGACTACCTACCTACCTACCTACCTACCTTGTTAGATTGGACATCCTAGAAAAGTTAGAGATCAAAGAAAAGTAAGCTGTAATGAGAGAGAGCATAAGGATAAAATTAGCTATAATACATGGGATGGGATACGACTATTCAACCTCTTTGTGGTGTAACTGACCGAGGTTAAATGCAGAGAAAAATAAGCCATAATGAAAGAGAACCTAAGGATCAAAATAGCTGTAAATCATAGGAGGGAATACGACTTTTCTACTTGTGTGCATCGGGGCTGTGTCTGATCTGGTTGGTTGGAGTTTTTTTGAGATCACTACATATAACACCATCCATCATCACTACATATAACACCATCCATCATCACTACATAAAACACCATCCATCATCACTACATATAACACCATCCATCATCACTACATATAACACCATCCATCATCACTACATATAACACCATCCATCATCACTACATACAACACCATCCATCATCACTACATATAACACCATTCATCATCACTACATATAACACCATACATCACCACTACATATAACACCATCCATCATCACTAAATATAACACCATCCATCATCACTGCATATAACACCATCCATCATCACTGCATATAACACCATCCATCATCACTACTTATTATAACACCATCCATCATCACTACATATAACACCATCCATCATCACTACATATAACACCATCCATCATCACTACATATAACACCATCCATCATCGCTACATATAACACCATCCATCATCACTACATATAACAACATCCATCATCACTACATATAACACCATCCATCATCACTACATATAACATCATCCATCATCACTACATATAACACCATCCATCATCACTACATATAACACCACCCATCATCACTACATATAACAACATCCATCATCACTACATATAACACCATCCATCATCACTACATAAAACACCATCCATCATCGCTACATATAACACCATCCATCATCACTGCCTTTCAACACATCATCGCCACTATATATAACACAATCCATCATCACTCTATATAACACAATCCATCATCACTATATATAACACCATCCAACATCACTATACTTAACACCATCCATCATCACTATACTTAACACCATCCATCATCACTACACCTAACACCATCCATCATCACAATATATAACAGCATCCATCGTCACTGTTCTTAGCACCATCCATCATCACTACATATAAAACCATCCTTCATCACTGCATATAACACCATCCTTCATCACCTCATCTAACACCATCCATCATCACTACATATAACACCATCCATCATCACTACATACAACAACATCCATCATCACTACATATAACACCATCCACCATCACTACATATAACACCACCCATCATCACTACATATAATATCATCCATCATCACTACATATAACACCATCCATCATCACTACATACAACAACATCCATCATCACTACATATAACATCATCCATCGTCACGACATATAACACCATCCATCATCACTACATATAACATTATCCATCATCACTACATATAACACCATCCATCATCACTACATACAACAACATCCATCAACACTACATACAACAACATCCATCATCACTACATATAACA